>NC_056733.1:659269619-659527059 GCF_019279795.1 Protopterus annectens | reverse complement strand
CCTGGCAGTTTTGTCAAGCATGTGTATATGTTTATGAGTTTTGCTTTCTCCTGAACTATTAAATGAAGCAGTTTTCAAGTCAGTATTCCATTCTCAGTGAATAAGCTAAGATACACTTTCCTTGCTAATCAGTCATTATTAGAAGGTCACATAAATACTAACCTTCCCATGTTCTGCCTGCCACCTCCTCCAATACCAGAACCAGAAGCGTTACCACCACCAGGTTTTCGGTTACTGCCGGCCTGTTTCACTGACATGATCCCATAAACAAATCTGCTCAAATAGGTAATCGGGTGCAGAATAAGAAATAAATCCCATAGACAAAAAGATAACAATTTATAAACGTGTTATATTCATAAATCAACGGAGATTAAGTTTATTTACAACTCTTATGTTTTCCCTGACTTCTGTAACTCTCATTGGGTTGCTACAAGGAAAAGGACCAAAACAGTCTTTTCAGAAAAAAAAAATGCGGAGGGATATAATGATAGCGCAATGTTACGTATTTTGTGTTTTATTTAGGTTTTTAAAAATAACATTCCTTTATAAATATTGATTGTAGTAGCTAAATATCTGTCTATTGGCTGTTCTGGCTTTGCATAATGTTTTGCCCAAATTTTTGATGTGCCACCAAATAGTTCCCCAGCGGATTATTTACAGGAAGTCGGACGGTTACAGGTTATTGCCGAAAACAGGCTATGTAAACACGTGAGCTTGGGGAAATGTTTTGATGAACATAATAGATAAGAAGGAAGTTATACATGTGAATAATGTTTGATGCTGTTGGTTGGTTAAGAGACTGTATTTCTTGTTATGGCATGCTTTAATAGTTGTATTAATAGGTTTAGTCTTGTGCAGAAACACAAACGTGCTAACTAATTGAAATGTCAGTTGTCAAGACCACCCTTTTGGGGGTGGGGCTGGGAAAGACAACCGGCAGGGTTGTCATAAGTATGCTTTTTTGTACAGTTGGCAGTGTGCTTGTTAACCAATTTTAATAAATGAACACTATAATTGGTATTAGCATGTTATCGTAGTTGCTATTATTAGTAATGTTTTTTTTCTGTTCTTGGTGGATGTTATCGTTTGTTTTTTTAACTTTTTTTTCTCCAATTTTACTACAATATTGGTTTGTGTGAGCTGCTTGCTAAAATATTTTATGGAGCCCTTTATGTATGCGGAAGTAAGATTACTGCAGCTTGCAATACAGCGTGTTGAAAGAAATGTGTGGTTTCCAAGCAACATGATTCAGCAAGTAGCGCTGATAGGTTACTGTTACTTGCCTTTAGAGTCATCTGCGAAGTTACATGGGCTTAGAACTGATACTTGGGATAAAAAATTGTTAGCTGTCGTGTCGGTGCCACTCCTGTTATGATATACATTCCGGACGTTGAAGACCAGTTTCCCGCGTCTCGTAGGTCATTTCGATGAAGGTCGGCTCTATCTGAACTATATATACACCGGAGACAGCTGGTAGGCTTGTAAAATATTTCGTATTGTTTTGCTAGTAAATTGGATAATATCACAGAAAGTGCTACTTTCCCACTGTACCGTTCTTTGTGCGAGTTACTTACGAACTATTTCCAGTGGTACAGGGTTTGATGCCTACAATGTGATCTTAAACAAATCGGTTAATCAGACAGTGCCATGGGCTAAGTGTGTATTTGGTCTAGACTGCTTAACGGTCTTGTGGATCGCATGTTCATTAATTGCCTTTTCGTTCCAGGAGCAGCGTCAGTCATATGGTTGAAATATGCTTTTTAACTTGTCTTCTTTTTCTTTCGGCTTTTCCTGGTTAGTGGTCGCCACAGCAGGTCACCTGTCCGCTCGTGGTTGGCAGTAGAGTTAGCAAGAAACGTATTGAATGTGTATACAAATACTTATAGTTTTTAAGATCAGCATATTGTAGTCTACATTTTAACTAGAGCGTTTAGAGTAAAAAAAAGTCTTTATGCTTTTCTCGCTTAGGGGTCGCCACAGCGGAACTCCGGTCCGCTAATGATTGGCAGTGGATTTTACGGTGCCGAGTTGCCAGCCCCTTCGCCCAGCCTTCGAATAAGACGCACCCACCTGCACGTCTAGACGTCATTCGACCGCGGGGAGGACAGAGTATGACAATGAAAACTGTTTGTGTTTAATCTCTGAAAGAACAGAAATAGTTTGAGGCAGTACATTTAATCTCACTTAATCATAAGTTTCTGGTGGTTTACACATGGACAGTTTTAGGCCATGTGGAGCCTCCCCAGTAAGCCTTAGTTAAAATGTATAGCTGTGGGGATCTGAGTTCGGATGTTCTGTGATGTATTTTTTTTTTTTTTTGAAAGGTAATTGATACCTGTTTTTTTAAATGTTAGAAGAGTTGTGTACATACTGTATCCTTGATTAAAATGTGTGCTGTTTTTTTAATACAATCCCTGAGGAGGTCTATCACACGATAAGACGCACACACTTTTTAAAAACTTAAGTGGAGGTGAATTGTAGGAACACCAGATGTCCTTACATCATTGCTGCGGTATTCCTTACTCATGGGATTCCCTGCCGTGAAGCCCTCCGTCTGGCCAGTTTAGAAAAGATTACCGCTGCTTTAAGGTACGCTTAATGTCACATGCTTACTCCTTGCATAAAGGGGATTTTCAGGCGTACCATCCTCAGAACTTTTTTGCCACCAGTCTGAACGCTGTTTAACTGCTGGTTCATAGGTTCATACTAGGCTATCTGCCCAAGGGCATTTATAAGCCTAGCCCATAGTTATGTGGCTTCCGCCACCCCTTTAGTTTGAATAAAAACTATGCCTATCATTTTGCTGTGCCTCTGTCAAGCAGTGACACTGAAGTAATCCCTGGGGTATATCTGCAATCTCCCATCCATTGGTCAAGATTCCTCTTGAACAAGGCCAGAGAGGTGCTCTGCCTCACATGTACCGGGATTTTGTTCCACAACATAGGGAGTCTCTGGGTGATGAATCTGTCCCTCCAGCACGTTCTATTTATAACCGTGTCAAGGTTTAAGTCTCCCGCCCTTGTGGTTCTGAGGGATCTAGATTTTTGAGGTGAAGCATATTCATCAAATCTGGGTTTGACATGGCCTTATATGTCAGGCACAGGTCACCTCTGAGCAAGCGGTATGAGACTGAATAGAGCTGGAGTTCTTTCAGTCGGGCAGCATAAGACATATTTTGAGACCCTTTATCCTTTTGGTGAGGAACTTTTGGGGCCTTTCAAGCTGCAGCAGGTGTCTGGTCAGATACATTCGAGCGGGGCATTGTACTCAATCATAGGTCTAATGGTGATGAGTACAGGGGGCGATGACCTCCCTTGGTCTAGATGTGAATCCCTTGATGATCAGGTGGGCGATATAGAAGGTTTTCCTAACTACTTTAGCAGCATGAGTGTCAAGCGAGAGGCTACTGTCAACCTGGGTCCCCAGATCCCTGATGACTTTTCTGTGCTCAGTGGATTGCCACCTATATGGTAGCTAGGGGTAACCTTGTTTTTCGAAGGGTATGACTATGCATTTTTGGCGTTTAACTTCAGGCCATGGCTCTGGCACCAGTTATCCGTTTCTGTGAGGCCCTTCTGGAGGATATCTGTGTCAGATGTGTTTTCGACTATGGCTCCCAGTTTGCAGTCATCTGCAAACTTTGTCAGCCATAACCCTCCTGTGTTGCTTGTACTTCAGAAAAGTAGATGCCGAACAAGAGTGGACCCAGGACTGAGCCCTGTGGGACACCACTTGTGACAGGCTTTGAGTCTGACATGGCTCCAGCAACTCTGACCCTGTGGGTTCTGTCACTTAGCCAGTTTGCAACCCATCTTGTGATGTATGGGTTTACATTCAAGCTGATGAGTTTTTCGATGATACCTGAGTGGGGTATTGTGTCGAAGGCCTTTGCCAGGTCGAGGTAGGCTGTATGGACTGCCTTTCCCTCATCAATGGCCTTGGTGACTGTCTCGAAAAAGTCAACCAAGTTTAAGAGGCAGGATCTGCCTTTGACAAAGCCAAACTGGGTTGGATCCAAAGTCTGCAAGTTCCTATGTCTTTATTTATGAGTTCCATTATGATCCTCTCCATGGCTTTGCAGATAAGGCTTGTCAAGCTAATGGGGCGGTAATTTCCAGGGTCTGTGGAGGCACCGCCCTTATGAAGTGGGACCGCAGTCGCTCTGCGCCACTCCTTGGGTACGTATCCTGAGGTGAGGCTAAGATTAAACAGCTGTCCTAACTGTGGGTTTAATTCCTCGTTGAGTTCGTGAAGCACACAGCCGGGGACACCATCCGGTCCCATGGATGCTGTGTTCTTTGTCTTAGTGTGGGCAGTCCTCACCTGGGCTTTGGTGTTGTTTGGGGGCTACAATCCTCTGGAATAGATATCTCTCCTTTTGGGGGGAGAAGTTTGCACTGAACCTGTCAGCCAGTATGTTGGCAATGTGTGTAGGTTTAGTAATTTTCACATCATTTTGAACTAATTCTGAGCATATCTGGGAGTTTCCTCTAGGTTTCTAACATAGCTAAAGAAGGCCTTATGATTCTCTTTAGAGTCATTGGCGATTTTCTCTCAAAATTTGCCTTGGATGATTTTATGAGAGCTCTTAGTTTTTACTTATAATGATCAAAGGTGTCTTACCTTTCAAGGATTTTGCTCTATCTTGTAGTAGCTTCCTCCTTTTGTTGTAGAGCTTGTTTATGGCTGGGGTCCACCAGACTGGACGCTTGCCTTTGGTACAGAGAGTCTTAGTTTTGTTTGGGATTGCCTGATCCATGCAGTCCTGTAGGTGCTGGTAGAAGGCATTTGTAAGTGATTCAGCGGTTTGAGTAATGTTTACCACTGGCTCAGGGGCCTTAAAGGAGACCACACTAGTTTTTAGGAGTGTGAAATCGGCTTTGAGAAGTTTTTCACTGTGGTCTTTTTGTTTCAGGTGGGGCGGGATGAGGACCTCCAGCGAGATTAGTTTATGATCTGATCTCACCAGTGAGGGGTATACTTCGGTGTTGAACATTTTGATCCCATGTTCGTGATGATGAGATCAAGTATGTTTTCAACTCTTGTGGGGATGGTGACTAGTTGTTCCATGGCATTTGAGTTTATGAACTCCAGGAATCTTTAGGTTAGAGTGTTGGGCTTGAGTAGTGTTCCCAGTCTATATTAGGGTAGTTGAAGTCACCTAGTATGATGGTGTTTGGAGATACATTTATCCCCTCAATGTTTTCAGGAAGGCCATGTGAGGTTCCTGAGTTTGAGAGGGTGGCCTGTAACATGCTACAAATTGCAGAGCAGTCTTGCCTATGGTTAATTGCACCTGGATGGTCTCCGATGCATCGTGCGTTGCCACCAACCTTGAGGTGTGGGTGTCCTTTATGAATATGGACACCCCCCCTCCTTTCTTGGTGTTGTCTGGATTTTGGGGACGGAACGCATGATATGAGGTGAAACCTGTTAGTGCTGGGGTGCTCTCAGGAGCCTTGAACCAGGTTTCTGTCACAGCAGACATCGATGTTCTCCATATTGAGAAGGGCCTCGAGTGCGTGCATCTTGAGATTGAGACTTCTGGCATTGAGCAGCATTACCCTTAGTTTTTTTCCTTTTTGGTGTTGTAGGGTGGTAGGTTTAGAATTTGAGCCTTACCTAAAAAAGGCACTATGGGGGTGGCAAGAGCCTTTGCCAATATCCAGAAGCCCAGGGGTGACAGGTGCAAGCCGTCCCTTGCGAAGCAGCATGGCTTGTCCAGCATGTCATCCCAGGCAGACAGACATTGGATCCCCTTTGAATGACACCAGAATTTAAGCCAATTATTAAAGCTGATCATCTTATCACTGTATTGTGGCATCATTCTAGGTGAAGGTAGGATACTGTTCAAGGTCAGGGTCATACCTGCCTGGGCTACATAATCAGAGAGCTCCTCGATGTCCTTTTTCATGTAGTCCAAGGAGGTACGTCTCAGGTCGTTGACACCAGCGTGGACAATGACTGAGTCGTACTTGTACCTGCTGTTGAGAGACCTGAGTGCTTGCGTTATGTGGCGGATTCTAGCGCCCGACAGGCAGCTTACTGTGACCTTCTCTTTACTCAGTCTGGTGGCGGGGCGTTAGTGTGTCTGACTATGGAATCACCAATGACAAGTGTGTCTGGCATTTTGTTTGGCCTTAAGGGCTGTGACTGTTTGACACTCTGACTGTGTGGTCTATGTGTTGGGTCGTGAGGTGGTAGTTGTTTGGGTGTCTGCTTTGGTGGCCTCTGCTGTTTTGGTAAATTTTTGATCAGAGCCTCCGAGTATGTCTTTGTGTGAGTATGTGTATGATTTGAAGTTGTGATGGTACCATGTGTGACTGGGTATGTATTGTGTGTGGTTACCTTCTCCTCCTGTCTGGTCTTGCCAGTCCTATGTTGAGAGAGCTCAGCCTCCAGTTTGGCCGTATAGTTGCATCTCTCGCATGTATTTGTGTTTTGTGGGAGAAGGAGAGGATTGTCTGTGTACATGAGGCAATTGTAACATTGCCTCAATATTCCAGGTTCACCAGTTGAGCTGGAGAGGACACTAGCAACTGATCCCTCGACATACTAGAAGTAGTAGATAAAGAGACTTTCAAAGGACTCCGGGGGAAGTGGGTTTTAGGTTGGTGGGGTACTATCTATAATAAGAGTGCTTTATCAAGGTGCAAGTACTGTAGGAGTAAGTGCTAGGCTTTACAGATAGAGAATAGTCTACTTGGGAATCAAGTAGAGATGAACTTTTCAGTTATAGGATATGCTGGTTAGATCAGCAGTACAGCTCGAGGAGGGTAGTTCTAAGGGAAAATTGGAAGAGTGGAATTTAGATGGCCCAAATAGTTTAACCTTGTTTAACCGCCGCTGCTCTTGTGTGCAACAGTGGTAACTCCGCTAAATCAGCTTACGCGCATTTAGCGTTTTATAGCAGGGGCTGAAGGAGCTAGGAATTGGCCCAAAGCGACCAATGGACTACTAGTTTCTGGCTGAAACTTCACCCAATCGGACAAAAGGCGCTCAGTGCTTCCCACTCCCACTGGTAAGCAAAGAAACTTCCCTCCTTCCTAATAAGGCAATGGATCAGTAACAGGAACTAAAAACAAAGCCCAGGATCAGCAACTCTGAAACTGGACTACTCTAGTTCAGTAAAGGCGGAAAACAAGATATTTTTTGTTTTATTACAGAGACAAGGAAAAACAGACAGTAAATGCTGTAAATCGGCTAGCACTTTAGTGTGTAGCCTACAGAAACAATTTGCAACAATTAGTAACTTAAAGTGCAATAAACAGTGTAAAATGCAGAAATCACTTAAAGTAGCAGTAAAACAGGCGAAATGCAGTCGCTAGCTTAACAGTGGGAAAGCCACAAAAAATACTTATATCTGGTAGAAAGTCACTCTTTTAGCTCTCTGCTGCTTGGATCACTCTGCAGGCCACCACGAGGATCTGTGCTGAGTTGGTACAAGCTGGAAAAGCAGCGTTTAGCGTGTTTTATAGCAGGGGCTGAAAGGAGCTAGGAATTGGCCCAAAACGACCAATGGACTACTAGTTTCTGGCTGAAACTTCACCAAATCGGACAAAAAGGCCTCTCAGTGCTTCCCACTCCCACTGGTAAGCAAAGAAACTTCCCTCCTTCCTAATAAGGCAATGGATCAGTAACAGGAACTAAAAACAAAGCCCAGGGATCAGCAACTCTGAAACTGGACTACTCTAGTTCAGTAAGGCAGGAAAACAAGAGATTTTTTTTTTTTTTTTTTTTTTTTTTACAGAGACAAGGAAAAAAACAGACAGTAAATGCTATAAAAACAATTCACATGCAGTGCAAGCTGGCACACTTGAGTATGTAGCAATATTAGTCCACACACAGTATGAAAAAATGTAATTAAATTAAAAAGGACTAAAAGCAAGTGCAGAAAGGGTTTATTAGATAGAATGCGGTAAAGAGATGGGACTGGGGGAGTGTCCTAGATCAAATCTACAGTGGGGCGGGCACTGCAAAAGCCACCTAATTTAATACTACATCCAAGAACAGGGAGGGAGGGTGGGGAAGACAGTTTCAACAGAGCTAGATCTGAGGAATCAGTCCAAGTTATAACAACCACAATAAAATGCAGGAAATATACTTAAATCAGCTTATGTCCAGTTGATGTATGCAGACAAATCTCAGTAGCAAGCAACTCTACTTAAAATGATTACCAGAGATGTAACCAACACAGGTTTTAATGTTATCAGAAACCCCCCCAAGCTAATTAACACTTAAAGGAATTTGTTGCATACATCCGTTTTTCTGTTTATTGGCTTTAATGTACTTAATCCTGTTTGCTGGAGTCCTCACAGTTACAGATAAGTACCCAGTTGGGTTTTTGGTTACTTTTTCTGTTTGTTTAATGCTGTTTGAGGTTAATGTCATCCAGGAAGGGTAAAGGACAGAGATTAATTCCCTACAAAAACCGTCACAAGTGACTTCCTTGCATTGGTGCTGCTCACAATTTAAGTCCTTTTTGTATTGTATAACTGTTATAGGCTACACACTAAAGTATGCTAGCCTGTTTACAGCATTTACAGTGTTTTTTGTGTGTTTTTCTGCTGTTTCCTGAAAAAAAATTATCTTTTCCCACGTTTGCTGAATTAGATTAGTCCAGATTTCAGGTTTTGCTGAATTCCGGACTGTGGTATAGTTTCCTGTGTTGCCCATATCCTTACTTGGATAGGAGGAAGCTTCTCTGTTCACCAGTGAGAGTGGGGAGCTTTGACCAGCCTATCTGTCCCTGGAGGGGGTGTTTTCAGCCCTGAAACTAGTAGCTTATTGGCCGTTTTGGGTCAATTCCTATCTCTTTCAGTTTCCTTGCTTTAAAACCCGTATTTGCATGGTTTTGCGCACTTTTTGCACAGCACCGCTTAAACAGGTTTAAACTATTCCTGGCTCCACAAAGTCTGCTCTTCACTTTTTCCCTCAGAACTGTTCTAAATCTCAAAGTAAGCACTCTATTTTCATTCTAAAGCCCTGCACTTGCTCGTAAAAGTAATCATATAAGTAAGCACTAATAAACTAAAGCACTACACCCTCTTATACTCCCTTTAAGTACTTGGCTCCCTATTGGTCCTTTTTGATCAGTCAAAGTAGTTCCTTATACTATTGTGGCATGTCAAAAAGTCAGTTTCGGGTTTACTCTCCAGTCCAGCTGGTGAATCTGGGAATCTTGAGGCAATGTTACAAATGCCTGATGTACACAGACCACCCTGTCCTCTTCCCAACAAGCTCAAATATATGTGAGAGATGCAACTATATAGCCAAACTGGAGGCTGAGCTCTCTCAACCTAGTACTGACGCAGTCAGGAGGAGAAGGTAACCACACACACACACACCACAAATCCAGTCTCACATATACCTATCGCAACAGCAAACCAAACACATAAATGCACAAAAACATACTCGGAGGCTCCAAATAAAAATCCTCCCAAGCAGCAGAGACCACCAAAGCAGACATCCAAGCAACCGCTACCCTACTACCCACATAACACAAAGTCAGTGTGCCACACAGTCACAGCCCTTAAGGCTAAACGACACTCCCAATACACTTGTAATAGGTGACTCTATTGTCAGACACACTGACGTCCCACTCACCCGGCTGAACAAGGGAAAGGTCACTGTAAGCTGCCTGTCAGGTGCCAGGATCTGCTACATAACACAAGCACTCAGGTCACTCCAAAGCAAGTACAAATATGACTCTGTCATTGTCCATGCTGGTGTGAATGACCTGAGACATACCTCCTTGGACTACATGAAAAGAGACATAGAGGAGCTCTCTGATCATGTAGCCCAGGCCAGTATGACCCTGACCTTAAGTAGCATCTTACCCTCACCAAGAATGATGCCACAGTATAAAGACAAAATGATCAATTTTAACAATTGGCTAAAGTATTGGTGTCATTCAAAGGGGATCCAGTGTCTGTCAGCCTGGGATGACATGCTCGACAAGCCACGTTGCTTCGCTAGGGACGGCTTGCACATGTCACACCTGGACTTTCGAATACTGGCTAAGGTTCTTGCCACCCCCATAGTGCCTTTTTTAGGCAAGGCTCAAAAGACAAACCCACCTCCATAGACAACACAAGGAAAAAGAAACTTTAAGGGTAATGCTGCTTAGCGCCAGAAGTCTAAACATCAAGATGCACGCAGTCGAGGCTCACGTCAGTATGGAGAATATCGATATCTGTGCAGTAACAGAAACCTGGTTCAGGGCTCCCGAGAGCACCCCAGCACTACCAGGTTATACCTCATACCATGCTTTTCGGCCCCAAAACTCGGCCCGAACCACAAAAGGAGGGGGAGTATCTATATTCATCAAAGATACCCACACATTCCAGGTTAGTGGCATAGCAAGAAGCATTGGAGACCATCCATGTGCAACTAACAGTGGGCAAAACTGCCTTTCAGTTTGTAACCTGCTACAGACCACCCTCCCAAACTCGGGAACCCCACTCTGCTTTCCTGAGAACACTGGAGAATATGAAGGTCTCTCCAAACACCATTATATTGGGTGACTTCAACTACCCAAACATAGACTGGGAGCACTACTCAAGCCCCAACACCCTCGCCCAACGGTTCCTAGAATTTATAAACTCAAATGCTATGGAACAACTGGTCACCACTCCCACAAGAGGGGGAAACATATTGGACCTGATCATCACCAACATGGGGACTCTATGTTCCATACCAGAGGTATACCCCTCATTGGTAAGATCTGACCATAAATTAATCTCACTGGACATCCATATCCTGTCCCCACCCCAGCCAAGGAAACCACGGTGAAGAACTTCTCAAAAGCAAACTTACACTTCTCAAAACCGAGGTGGAATCCTTCAAAGCCCCCGGGCCAGTGGAAAATACGTCCCAAACCGCAGAATCCTTAACAAACGCATTCTGTGGACACCTACAGGAATGCATGGATCGTGCTATCCCAAATAAAACCAAGACTCTCTCCTCCAAAGGCAGGAGACCTGTCTGGTGGACCCCAGCCATAAATAAGCTATACAACGGAGGAAGCTACTACATGATAGAGCAAAATCCCAAAAAGGGAAGGCATCTCTGATCAGTAATAGCAAGAAACTACGATCCCTCATAAAATCATCTAAGGCCAGCTTCGAAAGAAAAATTGCACAAGAAGCTAAAGATAATCACAAGGCCTTCTTTAGTTATGTCAGGAACCTGGGTGGCAACTCCCAGATATGCTCTGAGTTAGTGCAAAATGACAAAAAATACACTGAACCCACAGACATTGCCAACATCCTGGCAGACAGGCTCAGTGCAAACTCCCCCCCCCTTCCCCCTCAAAAGAGCAAATGTCTATCCCAACAGAGTGTAGCCTCCCTGACATCACAGATGCACAGGTGAGAGCTGCCCTCCCCAAAGCAAAAAACACAGCATCAATGGGACTGGACGGTGTCCCGGGCTGCGTTTTACATGAGCTCCAGTCTCAGCCTTACTACAGGATATGTACCCAACGAATGGCGTACAGCAACAGTGGTCCCACTCCACAAAGGTGGTGCCACAACGGACTCCGGAAACTATCGCCCTATAAGCCTGACTAGCCTGGTCTGCAAAGCTATGGAGCGTATCATCATGGAACTCCTAAACAAAGACATTGGGAACCTCCGAACACTGGATCCTACCCAATTCGGCTTTAAGGGCAGATCTTGCCTCTTGAACCTGGTCGACTTCTTTGAAATAATCACCAAGGCCATCGATGAAGGGAAGGTAGTCCACACAGCCTACCTGGACCTCACAAAAGCCTTCGACACAATACCCCACTCGGGCATCATAAATAAGCTCACCAGCTTAAATATCAACCCCTATGTCACAAGATGGGTTGCAAACTGGCTCAGGGATAGAACCCACATGGTCAGAATTGCAGGTGCCATGTCAGACTCTAAACCAGTTACAAGTGGTGTCCCACAAGGCTCAGTCCTGGGACCTCTCTTGTTCGGTATATATTTCTTTGAGGTACAGGCTAACACGGGAGGACTATGGCTGACCAAGTTCGCAGATGACTGCAAACTGGGTGCCATAATCGATTCGCCGACTGACACAAGCGTCCTCTAAAAGGGTCTCACAGAGACGGATAACTGGTGCCAGAGCCATAGCCTAAAGCTAAATGCCAAAAAGTGCATAGTCATCCCCTTTGGGAAAAACAAAGTGCCCACAAATTGCCACATAGGTGGTAATCCATTAAGTACTGGAGAAGTAATTAGGGATTTGGGGACCCAAGTAGATAGCAATCTCTCCTTTGACAATCACATTGCCAAAGTGGTTAGAAAGACCTTCTATATAGCCCACCTTATCACGAAAGGGTTCACATCTAGATCGAGAGGTCATTGTGCCCCTCTACTCATCAGGCCCATAACTGAATACAATGCCCCATTTGGGATGTACCTTACCAGACACCTGCAGCAACTGGAAAGACACCAAGAGGATCAAGGGACTCGAACAGATGCTCTACGCAGTTAGGCTAAAGAAACCCCAGCTCTACTCGGTTGCTTACCGCCTACTCTGAGGCGATCTGTGTCTGACGTATAAAGCCATGTCCAACCCAGAATTAATGGACATGCTCTACCACAGGAAATCCAAATCCCTTAGAGCTACACGCTCCAGGGACTTAATCCTCAGCACAGAAATAAATAGGACATGCTGGAGGGGCAGATTCATATCCCAGAGGCTCCCCAAATCCTGACGAGTGGATGGGAGATCGTAGGTTTACCCCTGGGATCTCTTCTGTGACCTACTATACAGAGGCACAGTCAACTAATCTAAAAGGGTGGCGAAAACCAAACACACTCTGGCTAGGCTTATAAATGCCCTAGGGCAGATAGCCTAGTATCAACCTATGAACCTATGTATTCAATTTGTCAGGCGTTTGTCCCCAAAATTCTTTGTAGTAGGCTTTCTTCCCTTTCCTTGTACCTTGAGAACCAGTGACTTAAGCTTCTTGCTGTGGGTACTATGGATGGAACTTCTGCCCCGGGGGTCAGCTGTCTGGGAAGAAGAAGGTGCATAAGATAAGGCCGGAATCTTCTGCTGTCCAGCCTCTGCCATGTGTTTCTGCTGAGGTTATTATGCACCTGGAGGCTCATCCGGTTGTTTTGTAAGATTCTTCTAACATGTCTGGGTTGGAGACCAGTGAGGATCTGGCAGGCAGCATGTGTGACAAGGCTTTGCAGGTATCCATTTTGGGCGTTCAGATGGAACCACGGTTGACTGTTTCCGAGTGGTCTAATGGGGTTCCGCAATTTCTCTCTAGGGAAGATGTTCCTGCTGCAGTTGTGGAATGCCTTCCTGAGTTTGGGCCTTCTCAGGTTTCCAGGATGGCTGTCCCTTTGAAGAAGAAACATAAAATTAACCATGTCTGTTCTGCTCCTAGAGATCCAGAAAGTGAGTGGCAGACCTTTACTCAGGGGTTATTTAATGCTTTATTGTCGTTGCAGCCTCCTCAAGGGGTTTTCAAGTCCTGCTCCCCCTTGGACTACCTCTTCCCCTAAAAAGCCCAGCGAATTACATTCTTCTGAGGTGGATTCTTCTTTATTGGATGTTTTTTTTCCACTGCCTCTAAAGTGCCAGATTCTCTGCCCCCTGCTCCCAGAAAGTCTGATAGGTTTTACAGGGTGCCTGAGGATTGTTCCTTTTTGTTTAAATGTCCTGCTGCTGACCCCACTGTGGTGTCTGTAGTCTCTGATAAGCCATCTAAGTTACAGCCCTCTGACAAGGACAATAGGCCCATGGATAGGCTGGGTAAGAAAGTTATAGTTCCTGTACCCTGGCTTTTAGGGCCGTTAATTATCAGACCTATATTTCTAGGTATGTCTTGGCTCTTTCACACGCCTGTCAAGTTCTTTCTGATCTTCCAGACTGAGGGTAAATCTGCTCTTTCCTTGCTTGGGACTTCCTCTCCGGTAGTTCTTCATTCTATCAAATGTAGTTATGCTGTAGATGCCTCTTCAAGGGCTGTTGCTTCTGGTTTGGTTATGAGGAGATATTCATGGCTTTAGCTTCACCCTTTTGTGTGGTGATATTAAGGCTACGTTGCTGGATGCTGCTCTGGATAATACTTTTTTTTTTTTTTTTTTTTTTTTTTGGTGAAGCGGTTGCTGCTTTGAGTCTCTCTTCAGGACAAGGGGAAGGCTTTACAGGAGCTTAACATGTCTTTTTCTCCTGTGCCTAAATTTCAATGGAACTAACCTTCTAAGCCAATCTTTGTTCGTAGACTGTCTCTCCTGCCTTTTAAAGATAAAAAGGGTAGTAAATGGGCTCCTTCTGCTAAGGCCACTCAGACTGCAGGGATTCTTAAGCCTTCCTTTCCTGACAAACCAGGTACAGTCTATCCACCCATTCCCAGCCACATTCCTCTCTTTTCGCTGTTCTCTTTCTCTTCCTATTTAGCTCCGGCTCACTCAGGATTCTTTGAGTTTTGTTAATCATTCGTCAAGGGTACTTTATGGTCTGGATTTCCTGTCCTCCTTTTATGGGCATTCCTCAGCCTTTTTGGGAACAGCATCTTTTTTTTCCCTGCAGGTTTTCAGGACCTGTTGTCTCAGGGTACTCTTCAAGAAGTGCCTGTGTCCCAAGGGGGGGGGGGGGTTATTCAAGAATGTTTCTAGTGTCCAGAAAAGAAGATACTTGGAGACCTATTCTAGACCTTTCCTATCTAAACACCTTTCTGAAGGTGCCTTCCTTTCGAATGTTATCCCTTCAGTCCCTTTTCCTCTCTTGCTCCCTCAGGCCTTTCTGATGTCTCTCGATCTCAAGGATGCTGATCTCCATATTCTGATCCATTCTCTTTTCAGGAGACTTTTGCATTTCTCTATTGCTTCCTGGTATTTTCAGTTCTGTGCTTTCCCCTTTGACCTTTCTACTGCCCCAAGGGTGTTCAAATGTTTCGCTCCTGTGATTGCCTTTTGCAGGCTTCAAGGGATCCAGATATTTCCTTATTTGGGTGACCTGCTGATTCAGGCGTCTTCTCCGGAGGTCCTTTTGCAAACTCTTCATTTTACCATTTCTCTTCTTCATAGCCTGGGGTTCACAATAAACTTTAAGTCTTCCTTGACTCCTTTTCAGTATCATGTCTTTCTGGGTTGCAGGTTTCAAACTGTGCCAATGCTGGCCTTCTCCAAAGGCATTAACTCTCCTTTCTTTCAAACTCTTCTTCCCCTGGCCTCCATTTCAGCCAGGGAGTTTTTGAGAGCTCTGGGGGTTCATGGCTTTCACCATTCCGATGCTTCGTCTGGCCAGACTCCACATGAGGAAGTAAGTGGTTTCTGAAGTTGGCGTGGCTTCATGTGCTTCCTCTAGACTTTCCTGTTCCTCTTCTCGCATGACTCAAGGTCGAACTTCTGTGGTGGATTCAGCAGTCGTCTCTGAATCCAGGACTCCCATTTCAGCCTCTTGCTTCCCTCTCAGGATCTATTCACAGTCTCTTCAGATGTGGAGCAACATTTGACTCCGCTGACGAGATGACCACACCCCCTGAACCTTCAGGAAGTAGCACATCAACATCAAAGAGAAGGGCTCGTATGCTGGCTCTTCAGGCCTTTCATCCTCTCCTCTCTGCAGGGCCTCCCAAGATATTCATGGAAAATACCACAGTCATGTGGCATATCAACAAACGGGGTTATGAGATCCTACCATCTTTGCCGGCTAGCACTTCTGTTATGGGATCTGGCTATCCAGTATCGTGCAACTCTTCAGGCAGCTTACATTCCTTCTGATCAGAACGTTGTGGCAGACAATTTGAGCTGTTCCTTCACTCAATCCCACGAATGGATGCTTCACAGGGATGTGTTTCTGGACATTGTTCACCAGTGGGGTACTCCTCAAGTAGATCTGTTTGCCTCCTCTTTGAACAGACAACTTTCTCTGTTTTATGCCGGAGTCCCAGGTCCTCTGGTCTGGAAGGTGGATGCCTTGTCATTTTCTTGGAAGGGGTGTTTTCTTTATGCATTCCCTCTCCTTCCTCTCATTCAGGGAGTCCTGTTCAAGATTCAACAGGATGCTCCCAAAATGTTGGTGACTCCCTTTTGGCCGTGACAGCACTGGTTCTCTCTACTTCTACATCTTGCCAGGGGCAATCCTCGCAAGTTACCTCACAGAGTGGGGTGGGGCTCTCATCCATCCCCACCTGTCCACACTTCAACTGATACTGGGGATGATAGGGTTTTGATTCCTCAGACATTTTCTGAGGACATGCTGCAGGTCTTGTAGGAGGCCAGGAAACCTACTACTAGGAAATCCTACTTGTCTAAATGGAAGATGTTTTCTATTTGGTGTCTTTCTTGTGACCTGGACCCACTTTCTGTGGATGTTCCTTTTGTTTCTTATTTGTGTGAGTTGCTCAGTGCTGGTTTGGCCTATTCTTCTGTTAAGGCCCACTTATTAGCTGTTTCTATTCATATGCCTTTAACTCTCCCATTAGCTTCTAGATTTGAGGCTAAGCAGTTTCTTAAAGGCATCCTTAATATTAGACCTCACAGGAAGCCTGTTCCTCCTCCCTGGGATCTTAAATTGTTCTCGAAAAATTGTCTAGGGCTCCTTTTGAGCCTGCTGTTTCAGCTTCCTTGCAACATTGTTCTTGGAAGACGGTTCTTTTTTTTTTTTTTTTTTTTTTTTTTTTTTAGTTTTTTTTTTTAGTTTTTACTTCTGCCAGATGGGTGTCTGAGTTGCAAGCCCTTATGAGTTGTCCACTTTTTTTGATATTTCATGAGGACAGTGTGTCCTTGTGTACTAATCTTCCTTTTATGCCCAAGGTGGTTAATGAATTATCAGTCAATTAATTTGCCTACCTTTTTTCTCCATAGTCACAGTGAGAGGGTGCTACATGCGTTAGATGGCTCGGATATTATTTGAATAAAACTAAAGCTGTCAGGAAGTCTGACCAGTTATTTGTTTCCTTTCATCCTAGTGCTTTTAGGTTTGGCTATTTAGGAAATTATTTCCACTTGGATTTCAAAGGCTATTTCCTTTTGTTACACTGCTCATGGCGAGAGCCTTCCTTCTTCTATAAAGGCTCATTCCCCTAGAGCTGTGGCTTCTTCTGGTGCTTTTTTCAAAGGCTTAGACACTAATTTTATTCTTGAAGCTGCTACCTGGACTTCTGTGCATACCTTTTACCAAACATTACCAGTTGGATGGTATTTCCAGAGCTAGACCTGGTTTTGCTGCTGCCATTCTTCATGGCTTCTTGGAGGACTCTGCTGCTTCCTCTTCCCAGGTTTCTTCTTGAGCTTTTGCACTCTTCCATTGGTAAGGAATATTGCAGCGGTGAATGTAAGGACATAGTACAATTGTGTAAAATCTTATCATAATGGTAGATGTCTTTGCCTTCACTGCAGTATTCACTCCCTCCACTGCCCTGACCTTTTTCCCTTCCTGGCTGTGCAGATTCTCCTTGGTTTTCCTTGGACTGCTGTTCCTACTGGGGCAATCTGTTCTAAGGATGGTACGACTGTCACCTTTATGCCGTACCTTACGCAAGGAGTAAGCAGGTGACGTTCAGTATACCTTAAAGCAATGGTAAACTTTTGTAAACTGTTTGGATGGAGGGCTTCACAGTAGGAAGTCCCATTAGTAAGGAATACTGCAGCGGTGAAGGCAAGAACATGTACTGTTATGGTAAGGTTTTACAAAACTGTACTTTCACCTACAGTACATTTTTGGGAAGTGTTTGAGGAAACCAGAGCTTCTGCTTAAATCTACACATACAGGGAACCACAGCCGGAAACTGCACAAGATATCCTAATAGTGTGTCATGGCAGTGCTAGTCATTTTGAGTTAATGATCAGTTTCTTTCACATACACCTTCCCCAGATAGTGAAACAATTTCCACCTATTGTTAATAGTGCCAACACTTGTGATGGGAAGTGAAACTAATGAAGGTAAATATGTTGCTCTGAAATACATTGCATGGTACTTGCATATTATCGCAATCACATTCCGAACAGGGCAAATGTCTCCTTTCCAAGTCATACTCTGGCTGGGATATGTAGTGAACAAAGGGGCCAAAATAGGGACATGTTTTAAGTGAAGCTCTTAGGAAGTTGCTAGAATAACTGGGCTTGTGTTGTCATGCATTTTTCTGGAGCAAATGATCTGAAATGCAAATGCATGTCATTATTTAGTGACGGCATTCCATAGTGATTTGCCCAAAAAACAACTTTTAAGAGGAATGGACCAAAAATACAAGGCATAAACCTGGACATTCTGCAAAAATCTAGACAGTTTAGTGGTATGACCTTGACCTTTCAGATAATGTTTTTGCCGTCAAAGTAATTGCGATGTTACTGGTCTGTGCTCCAAGCCACCCTCCTCAAGCCCTTCCAGACAATAGACATGCCCAGTGGCTATAGCCAACTCTCAAACACACACTTTTCATGATGCATACAGAACTGATTTTGAATTTGTCTCAAACTGCTCATCCTTCTGAAGAAAATAAAAGGACTGAGCCACATCCAAATGACTCTGGACTGTTCCTTTCTTTTGTTTTTGGAGCCCACCTGATCTGGGCTTGTGTGTAAATAACTTGCCTCCCTACAGGCTAAAGGGAAGAAACCATGGTCTCACAATGTCGAGGAAATTCCTTAGAAGGGTGAGCGATTTTCAAACACATCTGGTCCAGTTCCATGTTGATTTTTCTCCATACCCATGCTGGTAAAGTAGTTTTTAACACCTTTATTAAGTCATCACTTGTGACAGACAAATTTACATTTATACAAACTGTATACATAAACATTATACTTCATATATTGCTATTTATCATATAATCTAAGCAACATTACATGAATTATTCAATTCCTGTCCCTTTTTTTAAACAAACATCTGTATTAAACCATCACTTACAACATACGCAATCCTACATTTATATAAATGAAAACAAACTATGTCAACACAATCCCGGTTTTTGTATGTCTTTTTACTTTTTCTTCTGCCTGACATTTCTCAGGGCGGTTTACAGTATGTCTGGGGACAAATTGTGACCAGGTTTTCAGTTTATATTAGTTTTGTCAAACATTACATTGCTATGTGTCTTTCGGCTTTTCCTGGTTAGGGGTTGTCACAGCGGAACTCCGGTCCGCTAATGATTGGCAGTTAACTTTTCCGTACCGGCTTGCCAGGCCTGATGCACAACCTTCAACGAATGTGTGCCCATTCACGCATGTCTCCAAGCAGAAGACGCTCTAGCTGAGAATCGAACCAGACAGCGTCTTACTGTGAGGTGACAACGCTACCGCAGCACCACCACCGCAGGTTTTGTCAAACATTACATAAATTGCTCAATTCCTGCCTTATCTTAAGCTCCACTCCTCTTCCAGAAGATTATTCTGCATATATTGTTCCCACAGTTTCTATTTTTTGTATGTAATTTGCTTCTTCCCTTTTCTATAGCTCCCATTTCCAGTTCTTTTATCTCTGTTACAATATCTATTACTTCAAATACAGTTGGTTTAGACTTTGATTTCCATTTTCTAATTGCAGGGCAATTCAGGTCCTGCAAATCCAGCTCAAAAAAATAATTTCCTTAGTTACACTTATTTGCACACCCAATATTTTTGACAGAGTACTCGGCAAATAATTTTTAAACTCTGCCAACTCATTACACTCAAAACGCATGTTCCCAGTTACCTCTTTCTTCCCCATCACACTTTCAGTATTTACCATCTACCTGATGAAAAGTTCTTTGGAGTCTGCTTGGGGTGTAAATATTTATGTAAATTATTTCCAAGCAAAAATCCTAAGTCCTCTAGACTGTTGTACATTTGGGAGCCATGCATATTGTCATTCCATTGTTTCCTTGTAAATTGTTTATCCAGTCTCTTCTCTGTCTTCTAATCTCCACTGATTGATTCCTATAATTTTTGTGCAGTATTTTATATGCCATACTAATTATCCCTTTTTTAAACAGCAGCTTTTGTTCTAGATGAGAAAATCTTTCCTTCAACTGTCTATCCATCACACTATTTCAACCTTTCTTATTTATGTCTATTTCACTTTCATCCCCACTGCTGCTCCTGCAACTAACCTATATCTGTAATTCTCTCCTACTAATACCCCCTCCTTGCCCACTCTATCATCTTGTATATTTACTATTTTATTTATTTATATTTGTTGACCGAGAGTGTCCGACTGGACGTAGGTCCATTTTCAGCGGAGGCCGGGGAGAAAAGCTCCACAGTTAAAATAAACAGACAGTAGTTACATTGGATTACATAGCGATTAACAATTTACATAGCAATTACTTACAACATATTTACAGATGAAGAACATAGTACATCAGTAGACAACTAGAATCTTTATAGTATATAACAGACATTAACAAATGTTACAAGAAGAAGTTTCTGCTGTATAATAAGTACTGGCTTATGAGCGTCTGAGCTTGCTATAATCAAGGTAGGTAGTGGTTGGATGGGGAGGGTGATATTAGAGTGGGAGTTGCAAGGGCATTGCCAGCATGTTTTTAGGTGCGCTTTTAGTAAAGTTTTGAAGTGGGTGCATGATGGTATGGAGGTAATTGTGGGTGGAAGGGAGTTCCATAATTTGGCTATGGTGCAAGAGAATAGTGCTTCACCAGCAGAGTTATTGGCTTTAGTGATCTGCAAGTGATTTTTGTTGCTGGATCTTAGTGGTCTGGTGGTGCGATAGGGTTGGAGTAGATTCTGGAGGGATGGGACATTTAGTGGATGTTTTACTAGTTTGTGGGCAAGTGAGAGTTGATACCATTGAAGGAGGTGAGGGAGTTCAAGCCAGCCCAGTTCAGCAAGTGAGAGACAATGGTGACTACGGTAGGATGCCCCTGTGGCGAATTTGGCGATTTTGTTGTAGCAGGTCTCTAGCTTGTTTAAATCGCATTGCCTTAGGTTGGTATATATTGGACAGGCATAAAGTAGGGTGGAGAGAAGGTGGGAATTTGCTATTGAAATCTTTGCTGCTTTGGTAAGAAGTTGCTTATTTCTGTATAGCGCTCCTAGTTTATTGTGGACTTTTTTTATGGTCAAGGATATGTGAATGTTAAATTATAGTTTGTCTATTTCCACTCCTAGCAATTTGGTGTGTTCAGTTGGGTATATAGTGGTGTTGTCTTTTGCTGTGATGTTAAAGTGAGAGTTGTTTTGAGTATGTTTGGTGGGCTGGAAGATGAGTAGTTTAGTTTTGTTTGGGTTGAGTATTAATTGGGCATCAGATAACCAAGTTTCAACAGAGGAAAAGGCTTCCTGTGTGACTTTTTGCAGTTTTGGGTAGGGACTGGGCTGAGCAGATGATGGTTGAGTCATCTGCGTATTGTATGAGCGTGCCATGTTTGGTGGCAGAGGCTAGATTATTGGTGAAAAAAGAGAAGAGTAGGGGTCCAAGGATGGATCCTTGGGAAACCCCTACGGAGACAGTTGGGGAGATATGTCATTCTGCCATACAACAGATTGTTGGCAGTCAGACAGGTAACTCTGAAACCAGTTGGTGACCGATTGTGAGAAGGATAGGTTAGTGAGGACAGAGATAAGTTGTTTGTGTGGGACCATGTCAAATGCTTTAGATAGGTCTAGGAAAGTAGCAGAGGAGAGAGAGCCATTGTTTTTATGCTGAAGGATAGTGTTAGTAAAGGAGAGTAAGGCAGTGGTGGTGCTATGGTTTGGTCGGAAACCATGCTGAGTATTGGAAAGGAGGTTGTTAGTAAGATAATAGTACTATTATCTCAACCACTCCACTATATTTTTTTCTTGATTTCTGCTTATACCCTTCTCTCTTTTCTGTTCCTCCTCTAGTGGCATCTTCTTTAGTATACATATAATAAACCTGTGTGCATTATCACTGCTGTTGTATCTCCAACTATTACATGTTAATATGTCTTAGACTTGTGTAAAATAGTATAACTTATAAAGTGCATGATAAATGCCTGTACTATTTGTCTCCTTACTAGCCGCAAAGTCATGTGCTGTTCATTGTAAATATGTATTTTATGTGGAGCTTTTCCACCCATGCCTCTGCTGAAAATGGCACTTGTACCCAGTCTGACTTTTTCCAATAAATGAAATACAGTAAGTAAATACATTCAACTAAAAACTCTACCAGAGCAGTGCTTTCACTTGGGGGGTCCCCCTATCCCTTTCACTTTGCCTACACTCTGATATCAGTCCCTGATAGGGAAGGCAGTCTTTAGCCTGCAGTCCAAATATCTTCTTGGCCTATTCCAATTCTATTACCTTTCCCTCTCTAGTTATTTCCTTTGGGTCCTTTGCTAGTTTTCTCCAGTAAAGTTCAGCACTCTCTTGCCTCCTTCTGTACTTTTCATTGCAGTCATCCCTATCGGCAGGATCCCCTTTCTCCATTCTTGTGCTGGCGTAGTTCTTGGAATACTTTTTACTACTTTGATTCTGTATGGGTGTTGTTTTCCTTAAGGATCCACATCCAAAATCTCACACATTCCTTATTTCTTAAATTCCTCCCCCCTACTTTATCATCATCACTTTCTACTTTGAGTTATAGCATATGTTATGTATATGAACCTTTTTTCAAAAACAAAACCTCTTTATTAAATTATCTCACGTGACATTGGCAATCATACATTTATATAAATGAAAACAAACCATACTGACATAATTTTAGTTGCAAATATTACACATCACAAACCATATTGACATAATTGTACTTGCAAACATTATGCATCACTTATCTATCCATTCATTGTCAGACATTGCATAGCTCATTCATATCCTGCTTTCTTTTAAACCTTTTTCCTCTGCATTTATTGTTCCCACAATTCCCATTTTTTATGTCATTTGCTCCTACACTTTTCTAAAGGTCCCAATTCAGTTGTTTCTTCAAATTTACTGTATTCATTACTTCTAATAAAGTTCGTTTAGACAATTTGCTAGTAACTGCTTTTTTTGGCAGCCACCATAATCAGACTTAGCAAAGTCTTACTATATCTAGGCAGTTCTGTTGCTTGTTAAACATGAATTTTCTGGGTTGTAGCCAGGATTTTATCCCTCTATACTACAAGCGCAGAATTAGCGGGGTCAGTCATTTTCATTCACAGCCACTGTAACCAGCAATTATCATCACTTTGACCATGTACATCTCAGATGTCTAATAAAAATGGCTACAGTAATGTATTTCAGTTTTTAACATAAAAACAGAATTATCATCGTAAACCTATTTAAACTTACTTCACACAAATGTACACCACCCATTCATAGCTTGATTAATGACCATTTAATTTAGGAAAATGAAATCAGTTACTTTCATTCACAGAGCCCCAAACCAACAATTTTAACACCTTTTTTTGAATTTTCACTTAAGACATAGACAAATATACATTTATATAAAGAAAACAAGCCATATTAACATATTTCCAATTGCAAACATTATACTTTACATACAGTAGAACCTCCATAGTTGACCACCTCAAGTTGACCTATTTTTCATAGACGACACATGCACCACATGTACTCAATGGAAGACTGACCACCTCTGTAAGTTGTATCTTGACCACTTGGACTGTGACACAATATTAATTTCTCCTCTAGCTTTACCAGTTGAATCCACTCCACACCAAGGGGTTGAAGGTAGGGGCTTTGCCCCTTAGTTGTATTATTTTTTTTTTTAGTACAAGTTATTTTATTTATTTAGTTTATTGCATTTGTTTACCAGGAAAGTCCACTGGGCCTAAAAGAGCCCATTTTCAGTGGAGGTCTGGGGAGAAAAGCTCCAACAAGAACATAGATTCAGAAAACAAATCAAGATTAATTGGTACAGAAATAGAAAGAGTATTACACATAGTGATTACAGTAATATATACAGAAAATACACATTGAAGCAGGAATTTAGTTGGATGCCAGATGAATTCAGAGAGGTATAATCAGAGATATATTGATCAGTATTATTGTACCAGTGTCAACAATTGATGAAAAAATAAATATGGAGAAAGTATCATCAGTCAGTAGTAGCAAAAAGCATAGAAGTTTAGTTATCGTATAAAGGAGAAGGAATAGGTTAAGTACACAGCTAGAAAGAGTTGAAATAATTTATCAGTTTTTGTTTGAAGTTGGTGGGGCTGCCTGTGTTTCATATAGAAGGTGGACGTGAGTGCTGTAGTTTAGTGAAAAAGTAGAAGAGTTGACCAACAGGTAAGGTGGGCTTTTCTACTTTTAGAAGTAGATGATTTTTGCTGGGTTGGTATTTGGCAAGTAGAGTTGAGAGAGCAAGACAGTGTGGGTCTGTAGATTATTTTATGCGCTGTATTTAATTGGGTGAATGAGAGATGGGGGGGGGGGGTTCCAGCCACCCTAATTGTTTGTGAGTAAAAGTGGTGTGATGAAAATTTGGCCTTGGTGGCAAATTTGGCTATTCTGTTGTAACGCATATCAAGTTTGGATTTTGTAGAATTTTGGGTATTAGTGAGGAGAGGGGTATCATAAAGGAGAGAGGGTAATAAAAAGGTAGTTGCAAGGGTTTGTCTAGTAGAGAGGCTAAGAAAGTGTTGGTGGCTGTAGAGCATACCAAGCTTTTGGTGTATTTGTTCAATGTTATTGTTTGTGTAAGGCTTTCCTCTACAATAATGCCTTGTAATTTAATGTGTGGGATAACTTCTATAGTGGTGTAGTCTTGGGCTTATATAATGAAGAGTTTATCTAGGGGAGTGGTTTTCTTAGGGCTAAAAATTACTAGTTTAGTTTTTTTGGGTTTAGGACAAGGTGATTTAAGCATCCAAGATTCATTAGAGGTGAGAGCATTCCAGGTGATTTGCTGGAGTTCAGAGCTGGAATTTGCAGTGCATGTTATTGTAGAGTTATCAGCATACTGGATTACTGAGCATTGTGGGAGAGTGGAGTAAAAATTAATAAAGATGCTAAATAAGAGAATACCAAGTATGGAGCCTTGGGGTACCCTTGTGGAAGTACTGAGGAAGAGAACATAAAATTGTTGCCATTTGGTGGATTGCTGCCTATTGGAGAGAGAGCTGTTGAACCACTGTAGGGTAGGTGGAGAAATGTGGAGGGTGGACAGTTTAGAGAGGAGGATAGTGTGTGAAATATTGAAAGCTTTGGAGAGGTTGAGGAAAAGTGAAGCAGTTATTTTTACCAGAATCCCGTGCCTGGTTAACTGTATTAAGGAAGGATAGGAGGGCAGTAGTGGTGCTGTGTCCTGGTTTTGAAACCATGCAGTGTGTATGATAGAGTTTGATTTTTCAAGCAGGTGGTTGAGGAGTTTGGCATGGATGAATTTTTCCAGTATTTTAGAGAGGGGTGAGAGAATTGCTATGGGTAGAAAGTTTGTGGTGTCTGTGCCGCCTTTGTGTAAGGGGAGAATGAATGCTTTTTTCCAGATTCTGGGACAAGGGATTCTTTAATCGATGTGTTAATGAGTATGCTGATTAGGTAAGCTATAGAGTTTGCAGCTAGCTGCAGGAAGTGTAGGGGTAAATTGTCAGGGGCCAGTGTACATGGTTTTAGCTTAAGTAGAAGTTTTTTATTGTGGATGTGGGTATGGGGAGAATTTTAGATTAGAGTTGAGGGTAGAATTGTTTTCTGGGATGATTTGAGTCAGCTGCCTTTGTGGTGGTGTTAACTGTAGGAGAGGTGGTGGTTAGGTTAGGTTAGCTATGGTGTCAATGAAGTAGGAATTGAAGAGGGTGGCAAGTTCGGTAGGGGTTTTATATGGGTCTGGTGATGGGTTGCTTTGAGAGCCTGGGTGTAATGGTTGATGGAGGACCAGAATTTTTGGGGATTATTTTTATGTTGGCTTTGTAGGTGGAGATAGTGGGCTTTTTTATCACTGGTTACTAGATGGTTTGCCTAGTTATGGAGTTGCTTATAATGTAGTAGAGTTGAGAGATCTTTATTTTTCTGCCATGATTTCTAGATTTTATCCCTTGTGGACATGACTTCTTTGGTGGATTTTGAGAGCCAGCTTGCATAGTTGTTTTGTTTTTGGTGGGTGCTTGCTTGCCTCTTTAGGATGTCCGGGAATACTGAGTTAAAGAATTCAACAGCCTCATTAAGTGGTAGGGATTTGAGGGGTTCCCAATTTACTTTAGCTAAGGTTTCATTAAATATGATTGGTTGGAACTTGGTCAAATTTCTGGTTGATTTTGTATTGATGTTGGGGTGGTTTTTGCATAGGATATATGCTGGGTGGTGGTCGCCAATGGTATTGGGTAGTATGCTTGCAGTGGTGACATTCTTAGGGTGGGACACTAATATCCAGTTTATTGTGAGCCCCAGTTGTTTTTGTGGGGTCTGGTGATGTCTTCAGTTAGTTGGGAGAAGTTGTAAAGGTTTGTTTTTTTATAGGTTCATAGGATGATACTAGGCTGTTGGCCCGTAGACCCTTATAAGCCTAACCAAGAATTTCGCCCATGTTCCCTCAAAGTTGGCACCTGTTTCCCCTGCCCAGCAGGGACACAGGTGGGCTCCCAGGGGTATATTTTCCATTTCCCATCCAGTCATCCATGTTACTCTTAGAGGGCTAGAGAGGTACTCTGCTTGACATGGAGAGGGAGTCTATTCCACATACTGGGGAGTCTTTGGGACACGATTCTATCCCGCCAACAAGTTTTACTAATGTCACAGACCAGGTTAAGGCCTGATTTTGAGGGGTTGTTGTAGGCAATGTCTAGTCTAGCCAATTGATGTTTACATCACCTAGAATGATGGCTTCATTATCTGTATTTTAGTAACTCCAGGCAAGTATGTTTTCTAATATTGGTATGTTGTTTCCAGGAGGAATATATAGAGCAGTTATGCAAACATTTTTATGGTTCAGTTTTAATATAGAGATTAGTACTTCGGCTGGGGAGAAGTTGGGTGTTGGTTTTGATTAGGGAATTAATGTATATTTGCTAGGGCAGAGTATTGCTGGTACTCTTCGTCTTGTGAGGCCAGTTGGCTCTCAGGCATGAGTAGCCTGGGAGGAGAAATTCAGTGTCTTACATACAGTGGCTATAAAAAGTTTACACACCCCTGTTAAAATGCCAGTTTTTTTGTGATATAAAAAATGAGACCACAATAAGTTATTCCAAAACTTTTTTCCCACCTTTGATGTGACCTATAACCTGTACAATTCAATTGAAAAACAAGCAAATCTGGTAGGGGGGAAATATAAAAAATAAACGTACAATAAGCTGGTTGCATAAATGTGCATACCCTTAAACTAATACTTTGAAGCACCTTTTGATTCAATTACAGCATTCAGTCTTCTTGGGTACACACCCGCCATCAATTTGAGAGACTCTGCTTAACCCCAAGTAAAGTTCAGCTGTCCTAGTAGGATTTTCCTGAGATTTATTGAGTTGTCTGCTACAGCAAAAGCCATGGTTCGCAGACAGTTTACAAAGCATCAAAGGGATCTCATTATTGAAGGGTATCAGTCAGGAGAAGGGTACAAATAAATTTCCACAGCATTTGGATATACCATGGAACACAGTGAAGACAGTCCTCAAAAAGTGGAGAAAATATGGGACAACAGTGACATTGCAAAGAACTGGACGTCCCTCCAAAATTAATGAAAAGACAAGACAAAAACTGGTCAGGGAGGCTGCCAACAGCCCTACAGCAACACTGAAGGAGCTGCAGGAATTTCTGGCAAGTACTGGTTGTGTACTAAATGTGACAACAATCTCCCGTAGTCTCTGTATGTCTGGGCTATGGGGTAGTGTTGCAAGACAGAAGCCTTTACTTACACAGAAACATCCAGGCCCAGCTAAAATTTGGAAAACAATACATTGTCTCCCAAAATCATGGAGAAAATGTGTTATGGTCTGAAGAGACCAAGGTTTAACTTTTTGGCCACAATTCCAAAAGGTACGTTTGGAACAAAACAACACTTCGCTTCACCAAAAGAATACCATCCCTGTGGTCAAGCATGGTAGTGGCAGTATCATGCTTTGGGGTTGCTTTTCTAGAGCTGGAAGTGTGGTTTAGTCAAGGTGGAAGGAATTATGAACAGTTTCAAATGACAGTCACTTTTGGCTCAAAACCTTCAGGCGTCTGCTAGAAAGATTAAGAGGAATTTCACCTTTCAGCACAACAATGACCCTAAGCACACATCCAAATCAATAAAAGAATGGCTTCACCAGAAGAAAATTAAAGTTTTGGAATGGCCCAGCCAGAGCCCAGACCTAAAATCAACAGAAAATCTGTGGGGTGACCTGAAGAGGGCTGTGCACAAGAGATGCTCTCACAATCTGACAGATTTGGAGTGCTTTTGCAAGTAAGTGTGGGCAAATATTGCCAAGTCAAGATGTGCCATGCTGATAAACTCCTACCCAAGAAGAAAGAATGCTGCAATTAAAAGGTGCTTCAACAAAGTATTAGTTTAAGGGTGTGCACACTTATGCAACCATCTTATTGTATGTTTTTTTTATTTTTTCCCCTAAAAAATGTTTGTTTTCCAATTGACTTGTACAGGTTATAAGTCGTATTATACCACAAAAACCTGGCATTTTAACAGGGGTGTGTAAACTTTTTATATCAGGTTTCGATAGCTGCTATAATATCTGGGGTGTTTAGTGAAATCCACACCTGGAGTTCAGTATCTTGTTTCTAAGGCTTTGGAGATTTATGGTTGATGGCATGTGAGATTTTCTAGGTTTGCTGGGGCTTGGGGGGGGTGGGGTTTGTACATCACTGCAGTGGGATATAATGCTTTGGCAAATTATGTGGGTTATACTTATCAGTTTATTTCCTAAAATGGTCTAGTTGCTGCTGGTGATGTGATTATGGGGATGTCTTTGGAGAGGTAGAAGTTTTACATTGGATAGTACAGCGGTATTAGCTGTGAATAGGCTTGGGTGGATATCTGAGTAACTTGATAAATGTGGGTTATGTGTGGTGGTTGTACAGGTTGATGTAGGAGGTATGTTTGGTGTCTGGAAAGTTGTGATTGTTAGGAGAGTGTGTAAGTGAGAGAAGTGAGATCAAATTAATAGTAGTCATGGACATGATGGTGGTTGAGTGTAGTGTGATAACAGAATGAATATGAGCGGGATAGTGATAGTTTAGGGGATGGAACACTATATGGCCCTATTTAGAATGGATTGGGAGGTAGAGTCCTTAGGGGGGTTATGGGATAGGTGGAAGACGTGTGGGAGGGGTTCAGTTTGGTATAAGGTTGATGTTATGGGGACAGAGTGAGGAGTGGAGTGAGCATAGTGAACAGAGCAGGCCCGGCCCACACAGGCGAGAAGGGAAGGTGAAAAACAAGCTTAAAATATTGGTATCTAACAAAAGCTTAATCTAACTAGCTCTGGAATACTTCAAATAATTATCACTGCAAGCACACAGACAAGGTTGTTTGGCAGTTATAGAGAGAGCTGTGATTAGTATAGAGACTATGCTGAAAGTAAAAGCAAAAATTTACTAATTTAAACAGTAAATGCTTGGGACTGGAGCACCGTGCGCGTGCATAGTTTGTGCTGTAAGAAATATGAAACAAGGAGAGAACTATTAGGAGAAATAACTGATCTTACTGAAACTGTAGATGCCAGTAGGGGACATGACATCACTCATACAGTGCAACATCTTGATTGTAGTTCTGTGGGTTTTGTCTTTAAAAGTTATATTGAAAATACTCCCAGTGAATACACATTTATGTGAATTAAAATTATTATTGCTAGTCAGTTGCATCTAAAAAGTTGTAGTTTGGAAGCTAAATGAAAGGAAGTTCCTCTGTAAAAATAATTGTGGGTAGAGCAGGACTGCTGTCTTATTTGTGGCTCCTAACGTTTGATGGTTCACTCAGGGTATATTGTGGATGTGAGCTGAAGGAAGATCAGGTGAAGATTTTGATGAAGAGCTGGAGTTGAGGTCTAGCTGGGAAATAATGCATTGCACTTTATTTTACAGCATGCTGCTGAAAGAGCAGGTTGGGAGCAGACCCTCCCTCCACCAAATTGCATTGTACTGACACTCCTTGCACCTGGCAGGCCCTTGCCCCTCACCAAAAAGAAATATCCTCTCACACACTTTCAGAGCCCAGTGAAAAGACATCTCCATCAAAAATCTGACTGCAATTGCTTTTCCACTGGACACATTACCTAACTCCATTCTCACCTACATTAATTCACACTCCATTCTCACCTGCTGTTTACCCCCTCATGTCTACTATGAAAATTAATCTACATTTGTTCTTCTCCTCTGTTAATATTTGCTCATTGTTTCAGTTGGCTGCTGGAAACAATACCTTCTGTGATTGCTCCATATTTGTGAATAAGTTCTGTTTCATTTTTATTTTGTTTTTGTGAATATCTTCACCTTGGCAGTGCCTGCAAATGGACTGTAGTGAACTGTGTTCTACTCTCGTAAGTAAACTAAATAAAAATAAGTTGATCACAGAACTTGTGGAGTAAGGATTGAAACTTTGCACTGACTATACTGCATAAATATTACATGTACTTCTGGCGTTAACTGTGAAAAGCTAAGAAGGCTATATTTTCCCCTTTTTAGTAAACTTGTTTTGTTTCATGTTGGTGTCTCTAATGTATTTTAAAATCTTGACACTTGCAGAATATGGGTAGTTTGACCAGGTATTTAGCAGTCACAATTTCTCTCTATTCCTCTGCTGCCATGTGATTATAGTGTTTTGATCCAGTTTTCATGTGGACTTTGTGAAGCCAGAAATGTGTTTGCTTCTGCTATCTGGTGTGTACCCACTGAACTAAAAAGGGTTTGGTTTTCTTGCATTTTTTATATTTACATAGTTGGAGGATTTATTAAATGTTTTATTAGACTGTAAGATGAAGATTAATCAGAGGCTAGTGCTCCTGCAACAGCAGTTAGGTGCCCTGGCTAATAAAATTGCTAGCCTCAGAACAGTAACTGCCCTTAAGAAATTATGCAAAGATGGCAACATTAAATCATATTTGTTAAATTTTGCCACCCAAGAGAATTGTAGCATAGGCCAAATGTCTTTCTTCCCAGCTGAAAGAAGTGTTAAAAATGTAGATGACAGATTTATTTTTTTTCCATAATTGGTTTAAATAAGTAAATAATAAAAAACATCACCAAGGGCTTGGATAACTTCTGAAGTGAAAGGCCATGACTTAACTTTTTATGCTGGGTAAACTGGTAAGAGCTCAGATGTCTGACTTGAAACTCATTGTAAACCTGAGGCTAGATCCTGATAATAACAGTAAAATTAAACTGTTCCTATAGAATGTGATAAAACTGAAATTAAGATTGTTGAATTTGCATTTTGTTATGTTACAGCCTGGCTAATAAAATACACTACATTTTTGAAAGGGAGAGATGTTCAAGCTCTGCTAAATTCTGGAAGCACATTTCCTTTTGCCAAAAGTCCCATGTATGCAAGAGTAGTGTTAGTAATAAATAAAAGGTGGTGATATATACTCACTGTGCTAAAAAGGAAGTATACAGTCACATATGTGGATATTCACACAGCTTTCAATACCCTGCACTTGTAGTACTTTACTTGATTTATGATGTTATACCAGTTTAAGGCATTATGGAAAATGTGGGAAGAAGGAAAATCTGTAGGCATTGATTGGCAGGCCATTACACCTAATAAGGACATAAAATGACTGACTGATTTATCTACCCAGTATAAGAATGGGGGAGCAGCACAGTGACTGTCTTCTAGAAATCCAAAACTGGAAGGGAATTAACATTGAAGCTAAAGGGGACCAGAATTTGTTTATCGTTCAAAAAACAAATCTTGATTGTTAATAGAAACTTGTCCCAGTACTAAAATAATGGAATCACAGTACTGTAAGAGATGTCAGCATGTTACCTGAAGGTGGAAAGACTAAATTCTGAAGTAAAAAATCAGTACAAGACAGATGTCTGTACAGAGGCTTACTAAAAGTGAAACATACAGGATAATGCAAGGTTTTAAACCCATTTTTGTCATGAGGAACAGAAAGAAAAAAGGAACAATGAAAAGCAGTAAAAAACAGACTTTTACAGGCAGTAGAAAAATTAAAGCTCAGGAAGAGCTTTGTTCAGTACTACCCTTTGCAGAGGAACACACAGGAAAACTTCTCTTTTCAGTTTGAAAGAGAAAGTTATATCTTCTGCTGCAAGGTAGCCTCCTAATGAAAGCAACCCTGAACTAGTAGACAGACATATAAGCCACAAAAGCTAAGTAGTGCAGGATGTTCCTGTTAACTACCTGCTCTTATTTTGAGTTAAAAATTGATTTCTTACAGAGTAAGTAAACATATGGATGGACAAAATTAAGGTAAGTGTTATCACATTTTATTGTTCAGTTATAATGAAAGAAATAGAACATCTTTGCTCCTCTTGTCCAGAATATCAGGAAAAAACACACCCCATCCTGGATTTGAGACCATTGATCCCAATTTATGTTATAGAAACGCCCTACGAGTACATTGGTATGGACATTCTTCTACTACTACTAGTAAAATTTAACAATGGGTATCGGTACATATTAGTAATAATGGACCATACTATAACATTTCAATTACACAAAGCTAATGCCAAGGCTATTGCCTGAGAACTGGTGCTATTATTTTCTAGTGTGGGCATCCTTGAAAAGATACTGACCAAGGATATTGCATTGTCTGTGCCATTGCTTTTAGGTTATGCAGTTAAAACCATCAGTGTACTATCTGCAGATTGCTGGCAGAGAGATTCAATAAAACAATGGGATTCTTAAGAAAAGTAATTGATGCAGGTGATAAGAACTAGGACCAAGTGTTATCCTCTGTTTATGATATGGGAGGTGCCACAAGCTCCAGCTTGGTTTACCTTATTTGAACTTTTATACTGCAGGCATCCCAGGAGTCTGCTTGATATTGCTAGAGAGGCTTGGAAGTAAGTAAAGAAAACATTTAAAAGTTTAACAAAATATTATGTTAATTCACAGTACTGACTGAAGCTGAATATGCTCATGGGAAAAGGAAAATATACAGTAAATCCAAGAGAAACAGCAACAAGTCTATATTAAAAAATGCTCGACTCTTATGAGAGTTTAATCCATGGAATTTAATATTTCTATTAGTACTTCCCACGGAGAACACATTTCTAGCTAAGTGATAATGCCCCTTTGAGGTGACTGAAAGGTTAAATGCATTGCAATACAAGGTTAGATAACTAGGAAAGAGAAAACTAGATTGTGTATTGCATTAATGTACTAAAGCTCTGGAAAGAAGTAGAAATTTTGGTTATTAGCAAGAGAGACCAGATAATCTCTACCTGGAATACAGTTAGAAGAATCATTGTAAAAATTACAAAAACAGAAAATCAGAGAATTTCTTTTAAGACATGAGTGTTCTCAGAAATGTGTGAAAACTTAATTGATAGCAGCATGTGCCATAGTGACAACACCTGATGTAAAGGTTTGGCTGAAACTTTACAGTGTACCCAAGTCACAGAAACAATTAGTAAAATATCAAAATATGCTCAAATTAGGAGTAACACAAGAGTCACACAGTGATTGAAGAAGGCAAGTAGTGCTAGCTCCTAAACCTGTTGGACGTATCACATTTTGTAATGGCTTTAGGAAACTGAATAACATTTTCAAAGTTTGACAAGTTAATAGGTACTTACTAGTCTATTGATCTGTGAGAATTTTAAGAAGTCTAGCCATTTTTTTATTTGAATTTGTTTACTAGGGTAGAGCACTGATTATTTCTGATCAGTTTGTCATTCCCGTGTTTTTTTTTTTTTTTATCCTTTGTATTTTGAGTATGAATAATCCATTAGCAGGCACAACAAGGATATGCTGGAACATTTACTTGTCCCTCTTTTCCATGAGGGATATGGGTGTGAAACTGGGAGTGAACTTATGATTTCCCATCCAGTCATCCCTGGGCTTGAAAAGAGTAAGATAAGTACTTTGCTTTATGTGAAGTTGAAATCTGTTCCATAGAAGGGGTATTTTTTGTGATATATACCTATCCATTCAACATGCTATGCTTATGTTACAAAAGAGATTAAGATACCTTGATCATATGTTTCTGCTACTGTTGGTGATGTAAATGTGTAATAGGTCTGTAAGGATCAGGTCTGTTGAGGCTCTCTACACAAGCAGAGGTTGTCTCTTGGTAAGTTGTATGAGGGATAAAGTCTGCATAGATTTTCTGAAGTAAGCCCATGATTTTGCTAGTGAGAAAGCATTGTAGTTCCAGTTTTAACAAGTTTTTGGACAGGTCCATACTGAAAAGGGGCATTCTCATTCAATGGTCAGCCAAATAAGAGCCAAGTACAGTGGAATGATTACATCCCTGGACACCATATCTTTAGATATAAGCTGTGCAGTGAAAAAGGAATTTCTCACAATAGTAAATACATGGTTATCATAGTGCAGTTCGCTGTTGACATAGAGTCCCAGATTGCTGATTACTGAATCCACTTTCAGGGGTATGTTGTCTGTGTAGTAGTTACAAGGGCAAGTTGTACTTGCTGAAGGATAATGCTATACATTTCTTGGTATTTAGTCCATGGCTTTGTCACAAGATTTTAGTTTGGGTAAGGCTGTCTTAGAGAATCTTGGTATCCCTTGGGAGTTTGTAATGGCAGCAAGTTTTAACCTCTGAGAAGCAATAACCAAGAGGATTGGACCAAGAACTGAACCATGGAGTACATCTCTAGTGACAAGTCTTCTGGAGGAAGTAGAACTGCCTATCAATTTCCTAGATTCTGTCTGTGAGCTAGTAAACTATTCAACAAGCTGCATAGGGATTTACATTTAACTTGGAGAGTTTATCTATAATACTTGAATGTGGGAAAGTGCTGAATGGCTTTACAATATTTCAGTATAGTTTCATAGTATAGTACTAGGCTATCTGCCCTGGGGCATTTGTAAGCCTAGCCATAGTGATGTGGCTTTTGCCACCCCATGAAATGGTACAAAAAATGTACAGAATAAATTTAGAACACTGTGCCTCTGTCTAGTAGTGACACAATGAAGGTCCCCTTATGTAATAGAATTAGTTTACTGTGCCCCTGTCTAGCAGTGACACAGATGTGACCCCTGGGGTAAACTTACGATCTCCCATCTACTCATCAAGATTTCTCTTGAAGAGAGTCAGTGAGGGGCTCTGCCTAATACGAACTGGGATCTTGTTCAAAAGCATGGGAAGCCTCTGGGTTATGAATCTATCCCTCCAGCATGTCCTATTCATACTTGCCGAGGTTTAAGTCTTTAGCTGTCGTGGTCCTGATGGATTTGGATTTTTTGAGGTGGAGCATGTCCATCAGATCCTGATTGGACATGGCCTTGTACGTCAGGCAGAGATCACCTCTGAGCAGGCGGTATGCTACTGAATAGAGCTGAAGTTTCTTTAGTCTGGCAGAATAAGACATATGTTGGAGACCCTTGATCCTCTTGGTGAGGTACGTTTGTGGTCTGTCCAGCTGTTGCAAATGCCGGGTGAGGTACATACCAAATGGGGCATTGTACTCAATCATGGGTCTGATGAGGGAGGAATATAGGGGTGCAATGACCTCCTTGGATCTGGATGTGAATCCCTTCATGATGAGGTGTGCAAGGTAGAATGTTTTTCTAACCACTTTGGCAACGTGGGTGTCAAATGAGAGGTCGCTGTCGACTTGGGTCCCTAGGTCTCTGATTACTTTTTCCGTACTCAGTGGGTTGCTGTCTATGTGATAATTTGTGGGTACTTTGTTTTTCCCAAAGGGGATGACTATACATTTTTTGTCATTTAGTATGCTGTGTGTACTGATTTAACCTCATCCATTGCTTCACTAGAATTCTTCAAGCAGTCAAGCAGTTTAAGTAGGCAAGATCTGGCCATAACAAATATGAACTAGCTTTAGAGACAGTTTGTAGATTGGAAATAGAAGCAGGTATATGATTTTAGAAATATAGGAGGGAAGAGGGGGTGAAGGTTGAGCTACATTTTTCCATTACTGTGTGATAACAATGTATTATCTCTGCACAGTACTGTACATTGTTTCTGAGGTTACTAACGTAGTACAGAAGACTTTGTGGTTATCCTTCACATGGGTGGCTATTTTAACTTCATATGTGGCTTTCATTGAATTTAATAAGAACATTTTTTAGCATTTTGACAGTTAAATTTATTTTTGTGCGCATTGAGTTTTCCCTTTATTATAGAACCTGTTTATATTTGGGTTCTTAAATTTCATTGTATTTTTACTTCAGAGGGGGACATGTATGTCTATGCAGCTATTTACATGTACATAAAATTCAGAAGTAAAGGATTCTGCGTAAGCCTAAGGTTGGAAGGGGATTTTAAATTTAGTCAGGTTATCCTTTAGTTTTAGCAGATTTATTTTAGCATACAGTGGATATAAAATATGTACACACCCCTGTTAAAATGCCAGGTTTTTGTGATATAAAAAAATGAGACCACAATAAATCATTTCAAAACTTTTTTCCCACCTTTAATGTGACCTATAACCTGTACAATTCAATTGAAAAACAAATCTGTTAGGGAAAAAATATAAAAAATAATGTACAATAAGCTGGTCGCATAAGTGTGTGCACCCTTAAACTAATACTTTGTTGAAGCACCTTTTGATTTACTTACAGCATTCAGTCTTATTGGGTAGGAGTCTATCAGCATGGCACATCTTGACTTGGCAATATTTGCCCACTCTTCCTTGCAAAAGTACTCCAAATCTGTGAGATTGTGAGGGCATCTCTTGTGCACAGCCCTCTTCAGGTCACCCCACAGATTTTCTATTGGATTTAGGTCTGGGCCATTCCGAAACTTTAATTTTCTTCTGGTCATTCTTTTGTTGATTTGAATGTATGCTTGAGGTCATTGTCCTGTTGAAAGGTGAAATTCATCTTCAGCTTTCTAGCAGACATCTGAAGATTTTGGGCCAAAAATGACTGGCATTTTGAACTGTTCATAATTCCTTCCACCTTGACTAAAGCCCCAGTTCCAGCTGAAGAAAAGCAACCCCAAAGAATGATACTGCTACCACCATGGGATTGGTATTCTTTTGGTGATGCGAAGTATTGTTTTTGCACCTAATGTACCTTTTTGAATAGTGGCCAAAAAGTTCAACCTTGGTCTCAAACCATAACACATTTCCCAGATGCTTTTGGGAGACTTGATGTATTGTTTTGCAAATTTTAGCAGGGCCTGGATATTTTTCTGTGCAAGACATATGGAGAGTATGGGAGATTGTCACATGTAGTACGCAACCAATACTTGCCAGGAATTCCTGCAGCTCCCTCAGTGTTGCTTTAGGTCTCTTGGCAGCCTCCCTGATCAGTTTTTGTCTCGTCTATTCATCAATTTTGGAGGGACATCCAGTTCTTTGCGATGTCACTGTTGTTCCATATTTTCTCCACTTTTTGATGAGTGTCTTCACTGTGTTCCATGGTATATCCAGTGCTGTGGAAATTTTTTTGTACCCTTCTCCTGACTGATACATTTCAACAATGAGATCGCTTTGCTTTGTAAGCTCTCTGCAAACCATGGCTTTTGCTATAGCAGGCAACTGAGTACATGTCTGGAAAATCCTACTAGGACAGCTGAACTTTGAGGTTAATCAGTCTCTTTAATTGATGGCAGGTGTGTACCCAAGAAGACTGAATGTTGTAATTAAAGCAAAAGGTGCTTCAACAAAGTATTAGTTTGAGAGTGCGAACTTATGCAACCAGCTTATTGTATGTTTTTTATTTTTTTATATTTTTCTCCTAACAGATTTGTTTTTCAGTTGAACTGTACAGGTTATAGGTCACATTAAAGGTGGGAAAAGTTTTGAAATGATTTATTGTGGTCTCATTTTTTTTATATCACAAAAACCTGGCATTTTAACAGGGGTGTGTACACTTTATATCCACTGTATCTTGAATAAAATACAGTTACTGGTTAGTACGTAGTAAGTACACTGAGTGCCAGCAAATAAGTGTAGAGAACCCGAAGGAAAATCAGCTAGAAAAGGTAAACAAAAACACCGTCTGGAAAGAATCCTGCAGCTGTTCAACAAAATGCTTCAAGCTTCAGCTATGATGCAAGAGATGGCTTCCAGTAATTTAGAGGAAAAAATAAATCAAACATACTCAAAAGTGATTAAAATAATTGAAAAATTGAAGGGGTATCTCTACTCAAATAACAAAAAGCTAGAAAAAAATAGAAGACTGTTTAATTAGCCAGTCATAGGAAGGTACTAGGCTATTAGCCCTAGGGCCTATATAAGCCTAACAAAGCAGTACGCTGGCTTACGCCACCCAAGAAAATTATTTTCCTGTGTCCCTGTCGAGCAGAACCACAAGATCTCTGGGATGAATTTCCCATCTCCCATCTTCCATCTGATCAAGATTTTTCTTGAAGAATGCTAATGAGGAGCTTTGTTTGATATAGATAGGTTGTTTGTTCCAGAGTATGGGAAGTCTCTGGGACAGGAATCTATCCCTCCACCATGTTCTGTTTATTGTGGTGACAAGGTTTGGGTCCCTAGAGTGTGTAGCTCAGAGGGATTGGGATTTCTTGACGTGGAGCATGTCCAACAGCTCTGGGTTTGACATGCCTTTGTATGTTAGGCATAGCGATATGCAACGGAGTAAAGCTGGAGTTTTTTTTAGACTGTCTGCATAGGGCATCTGTTTGAGGCCTGTAATCCTCTTTGTGAGGTATTTCTGCGGTCTTTCCAGTTATTGTAGATGTCTTGTGAGGTACATACCAAAAGGGGCATTGTATAGAGTCTAATGAGTGATGAGTAGAGGGGAACAATGACCACTTTTTTTTTTTTTTTCCTGGATGGGAAACCTTTTGTGATGTGTGCCACGTAGAAGGATTTCCTGACTACTGTGGTGATGTGATTATCAAAGGAGAGACTGCTGTCCACCTGTATCCCAAGGTCTCATCACACTTTCTGTGTTAGACTACCGCCTATGTTGTATGCACTTTTTGGCATTGAGCTTGAGGCCATGGCTTTGTCACCAGGCATCTGTCTTAGTGAGGCCCTTTTGTAGGATGTCCACATCGTTAGGAGTTTTGATTATGGCTCCTAGTTTGCAGTCCTCTGCGAACTTAGTTAGCCAAAGACCTTCTGTGTTAGCCTGTACTTCCGAGAAGTAGATACCAAACGGGAGAGGACCCAGGACTGAACCCTGTGGTACTCCACTTGTCACTGGTCTGAAGTTGGATTTGGAGTCTGCTGCTTTTACAGTGTGGGTTCTGTTAGTGAGCCAGTTGGCAACCCATCTTGTGACCTAGGGATTTATACCTAGTTTAGTGAGTTTATCTGTAATTCCAGAGTGGGGTATGGTGTCTAAAGCCTTGGTGAGCTCTAGATAGGCTGCGTGAACCACCTTACCCTCATCTACAGCTTTGATGACCACTTCAAAGAAGTCTATCAGGTTTAGGAGACATGATCTGCCTTTTTCAAACCCGAACTGGGTAGGGTCCAGAGTTTGGAGATTACCAATGTCATTGTTTATAAGTTCCATGATGATACGTTCCATAGCCTTACAGACAAGGCTTGTCAAGCTAATGCGTCCGTGATGGCTCCCACTTTGTGGAGTGAGATAACCATTGCTGTGCGCCATTCAGTGGGCACAAAGCCTGAGGTGAGGCATGATTAAACATGGTATTTACTTGGGGTGCCATTTCGTTCTGTAGTTCATGAAGAATGCAGCCTGGGATGTTGTCAGGTCCCATGGATGCTGTGTTCTTGGCTTTGGAGAGTGTTTATTTTTTTTTTACCTGTGCAGCCGTGATTACAGGAACTTTGCATTCTTCCACTTTAGAGATAGGTTCAGTGCTAACTTTAGTCCCCCCTCATCCCCTAAAGGGCCTATCTGCCAGGATGTTGGCAATATCAGTTGGTTCTGTATATTTAGTGCCATTGTGCTGTAACACAGAGCAGATCTGAGTGTTGCCATTGAGATTTTTGACATAGCTATAGAATGCTTTGTGGTTGTCTTTAGAATCAGTGGCGATTTTTGTTTTTGTAACTAGCTTTGGAGGATTTTATGACTGATCTCAGCTTCTCACTGAGGCTGACCAGGGAGTTCCTCCAGTCATGGGATTTTACTCTTTTTTTGCAATAGGTTCTTCTGTTGTAGTTTGTTTATGGCAGGGGACCACCTGATGGGCTTCCTTTTTTTTGGAGGATAGCATGTTGTTTCCGTTGGGGATTGCACGATCCATGCACTCGTGTAAGTGCTTATAAAGTGCATTTGTATAGGATTCAACAGTCATCATACCTCTATTGTCCTTCAGCATGGGTGTCGTGAAGTTTGCCACTTCTGCCTTAAGTGTGAAGTTGGCTTTGGAGAAATTTTTTATGGTGGTTTCCCTAATGGGGGGGGGGTGTGGATGTCTAGGGTGATTAGCTTGTGGTCGGATCTGACCAACAAGGAATTGACCTCTGGTGTGGAACACCGGTTTCCCATGTTGGTAATGACCAGATCTAGGATATTGCTGCCCCTGGTGAGGAAGAGGATAAGTTGATCCAAGGCGTTAGAATTTATGAATTCCAGAAAACGTTGAGCACAAGAGTTGGTACATGAGTAATTTTCCTAGTTTAATGGTGGGGTAGTTGAAATCACCCATTATTAGGGTGTTAGGTTGTACCCAATATTTTTGAGTGTATCACGAAATGAGGAGTGGGAATCCTGGGGCATGGTGGGGGATCTGTAGCGAGCTACAATATGGATTGTGGTCTTGCCCAGAGTTAGTTGCACTTGGATAATCTCCGATGTATTATGCTAAGCAAATAGCCTGGTGGTGTTGATATCCTTAATGAATATGGACTCGCCTCTGCCTTTAGTGTTTTGGTCTAGGTTAGGTAGCCGAAAGGTATGGTATGAATTATAGCCTGGTAATGCAGGGGTGCTCTCTGGAGCCTTGAACCAGGTCTCTGTCACTGCACAGATGTTGATGTTCTCCTTTTTAACGAGTGCCTCGGGTGAGTACATTTTGAGGTTTAGACTTCTAGCATTGAGTAGCATTACCCTCGGACTTTGCTTGCTTGTACCTGTTTCGGTGGTGAATTTGTCATCTGAAACTTGCCTAAAATAGGCACTGTAGGGGTGGCAAGAGCCTTAGCCAGTATCTGGAATCCCAAGGGCGACAGGTACAGGCCATCTCTGGCAAAGCATCGTGGTTTGTCGATCATGTCATCCCAGGCAGACAGATACTGGATCCTGTTAGAATGACACCAGAAGTGTAGCCAGTTGTTGAAAGTCAATAATTTTGTCCTTGTACTGTGGTATCATTCTGAGTGATGGCAGGATGCTACTCAGGGCTAGTGTCATACCTGCCTGGGCTAGAAGATCGAACCACTCCACCATGTCTCTTTTCATGTAGTCCAGGGAGGTACGTCTCCAGTCATTCACACCAACATGGACAATGACAGAGTCTTATTTGTACTTGTGAGTGACCTGAGTGCATGCATTATGTGGTGGATCCTGGCACCCGACAGTAACTTTCTCCTTGTTTAGCCTGGTGAGTGGAACATCAGTGTGCCTGACTATAGAGTCACCTATGACTAGAGTGTTGGTTACTTTATTATGCCATATGGGCTGTGGTTGAGTGGCACACTGAGTTTGTGGGCTGTGTGTCATTTGGGTTGTGTTGGGGGGGTGGAAGTTGCTTGTGTTTCTGCTTCGGAGGTCCCTGTTGCTTGGGTAGATTTTTATGGAGAGCCTCTGCAAATGTAGGTGTGTGTTTTGAGTTTGTGTGTGTTTTGGTGGTGTAGGCTTTGAGGAACTATGTGATGAGTGTGATGTGGTGCAAGTGTTTACCTTCTCCTTTTGACTGTCTAGTCCAGTCTTGGGTGAAGAGAGGTTTGCTTCCAGTTTGGCTATACAAGTACATCTCTCACAGGTTGTAGTGTTGGGTTGTAGGAGGAGAGGGTTGTCTGTGTACATGAGGCAATTGCTGCATTGCCCCACGATGCCCAGATTCATCAGGTAGACAGGAGAAAACACCGGGAGCTGACCCTTAGGCATGCCTGGATAGGTGCAAGTACTAAAAACTGTTGGTTTTCCTCTAGACAAGTGAGGAAAGTTGAGTGGTGTAGTAATTTTGTTGCTTATTTAGTGCTTACAATGAGTTCTGAACAAGTGCTGAGCTCAAAGAAACAGATTTGAGTGCTAAAACTAAAACACTCGCTAGTTCTAAGAAACAAAATTAAGCCAGAAGGCTTCCCTCCAACACAGAAAGGCTTGGGGGCCCCGAAGCTTACAAACAGTCCTGGATACAGCAAATCTGTATTTGGACTACACTACTTACAGGAAAGGTAGGAAACAAGCTTAGAAACATTTTTTTTTGTTTGTAAAGAGGAAAGGAGGAGAAAAAAATTAAGTGGGTTGGTCTTCTCAAATGTTCTCCCTGGATTAGGTAGAATGAGGTAATGACACTAGACTGGGAGGAGTGTCCCAGATCAAATTTACAGTAGGGGCGGGCAACTGCAAAGCCACCAAGTATAAGAACACGATGCCAACAGGGAGGGAGGGTGAGAAACAATGTGATACACTCTTTGGCAGGAAATCAGAATAAAAAACCCAAACAGATGCTTTTGTAGACAATATCCAGTTAATACTGCACACACAGTGAAACTAGCTAGAAAGGTATGCAGCAGACAAAAGTGCTATTAAATAAAAATTTGTAAAAATAAGCAAAAAACAGGATACTTAATGTTCAGTATTACAGATCCGAGTTTGCTCAGTGCCCTTCCTCTGATTAGCTCAGTGTGAAATGGCAGAAACACTCGCAAGTAAACTTCTTAGGCAACCAAGTTGAAACCTGAAACAACTTTAAAAAAATCTCAAAAGAACCAATGAGGTGCTTACTTCAAGCTGTAGTCCGGGTAACCCCCAGTCAGCCAATGACCATAAACAATCCCCCCTCACTGAAATGCAGTATGGCTTTGGCTAAACTAAGATGGCCTTGAACCTGTGCTCAGACACACAGCCTCCACAACAACTAGGCCCAAAACACAAGCCTGAATATGGATAATGCTACAACTACCCACACTACTTGGGTAGAAAAAAACTGCAGAAATATGTATCGCCGCAGAAAAGCAGCAGTGAGATGAATTGATAAAACTACAAAAATCAGGGGTCAAAATGAAGAAAGGGCTGACTGAGTATGACACTTCTCAAGAAGAGCTGTTTCAAAAAATGGTAGAGTTAGAAGACAGAACTAGTAGGGAAAATCCGAGATATTCTGGTGTACCAGAGAAACTGGAAGGAACAGACTGTTTTAATTTTATGAAAGCACAGATAAGCATCTGGACTGGTATTCCATGGTAGGATTTGTTAATTGAAAGGGCATGCAAAGTGTATGCTCCAAACCTGGCTATGATAAAGCAGCCAAGACCAGTATTAGTGGAGATCCAATCCTACCAGCAGAAAGAGGTAATCCTGACAACACTGTGGCGGAAGAGAAAAGTATTAAAAATTGGAGACAGCAGAGTGTTTGTGGAGAATGATTATTGACCGTCTAACAGGCAGACGTGAAGTAAATGTATTCCAGTAATCAGAGAATGTTGAGAAGCAGATGTGAGGTTCGAGCTGCTGTATCCAGCTGTCTTCAGAATATTTTTCCTGGAGGATCAAATACATTTTTTGATGCAGAACAAACTAAGGAGGAAATATGAAAGCTTATCCAACATAAAGTGAGCCATCAGACAAAAGAGGACAATACCTGTTATTCTCCTGACAATAAAGCTCATAAGAGACTTAGCCAGTGAAATATTTTCCAATGTTCCAAAGGAAAATACTTGAAAAACAGGAAAAAGCACAGGAGTTGAATAGAAGATTCAGGACTACCTTACACTTGCACCGGAGTCTGTTGTTGGGAGATGGAAATGAACACGAAGGACACCAACAATACTGAAATTAGGGAGTAAATCAGAGATTATCAAGCATCAATCACATTTGTGAAATATGGCTTTGCGAGAAAAAGTGGCTGAGACAGACTGGACTTTTATTGACTTAAACTTGTTGAACAGTAAAGCATATACCCCACTTTATGCCATTAGCACTTAGAAGGACACTAAAAGGAAAAAAGTAATTTAGTAAAACAAAGCATTTCATAATATAGACTGGACATTATATAGTAAAACTTTTGTGTAGTATGTAGTCAAGGGTATTTTAAATGTGAGGGTGGGGAGTCTTTTCAGTGATTGTAAGTGATAAAGATATTAAAGTAAACATGTTCCTTTTTTGTTTTAGGAAATATAGGCTTTATAGTGTAATAACAGAAAAAAGGTTGGACAAAAGCAAATTAAAATTAATACGCTATAATCTTGAGCTGCTGGGGCAGGGTGTAAAAGTATACTGATAATACTATATGTAGAGTTAAGATATTTGCTCTTTTTGAAAAGGTGAATGTCTGCATTGATATCCTTGGCATAATCTGTAAGCAAGTGTTTTTGTAAGCAAGTATGCTTGATTAATAAGACAAAGTTATTAAATCCATGAGAAGTGTTACTTTTCTTGCATATGCAGTGATATTATCTTTTTTTTTTTACCATTAGCAAATGTTCAGTGGGACTCAAGTATTCGACTGAAAGCAGTTGTACATTCTGTTGTGTGCTGACTGAAACTGACAAACATTCCTTCATACATCTGCAGAGTAGTTAGCTTATTTTTTCTCTCCATATGCTGACTGTTTCCATGGAGATGAGCTGTCTGTAAGTGCAAGCAATTAAACTTTTTTTTCCCCCAACACATTTATTGAATAATCACTTAAGACACAGGCAAGTACAGATCTGTATAAAAGAAAACCAGGCATGTTAACATGTCCACAGTTATGAACATTGTACATCAAATTAGTTATTTTATACAATTGCCATCAATCCAACATTACATGACTTGCTCAATTCCTGCCTTCCATTAAATCTCACTCTCCTCCAAAACATTCTGCATGTATTGTACCCACAATTTCCATTTTTTCTATGTAGTTCTCTCCTACCCTTTTCTAAAGATCCCACTTCCAGTTCTTTTATCTCTGTTACAATATTCACTACTTCAAATTTAATTGGATTAGATTTTGATTTCCGTTTTCTGGTAATTGCTTTTTTTTTTTGGCAACCACCATGATTAAAGTTAAGGCCTTGCTCTGTCTAGAATTCAAATATTGTATCCCAGCTCAAAAATTCATTTCCTTAGGTAGACGTATTTGCTCACCCAATATTACTGATAGAGCACTCTGTAGGGAATTTTTTAAATCTGCATTCTCATTATACTCCCTGAATATATGTTCCCAGTTACCCCTTTCGTACCCATCCCAAGTCCAACATGTGCCATCAACCTGAGGAAAAATCCTAAATCTTCTAGCCTTTATTGCACATTTGGGAGCCATACATATGTATTCCCATTATTTTCTTGCAAATTGCTTATCCAGTCTCTCTCTGCAATCGTTTCTAACTTCCTCTGATTGATTCCTATAGTTATTGTGCACTATTTTATATGCCGTACTAATTATCCTTTTTTAGCAGCTGCTTCTGTTCTAGAGTCAAGTAAAAACTCTTCCACAGTGGGTCTTTTACTTAGGCTTCCTCAGTCCATTTCTCTTTGCTTATAATCTGATATCAATCCCTCATAGTGAAGGCAGTCCCTAGTCTGCAGTCCAACTGGCTTAGCCTTTCCCTATTCTCTTACCTTTCTGTCTCCAGTTATTTGCACCTAAAACACTGGTTCTGGTACCAGTTTTCTCCAGTAAATTCCAGCCACCTCTTTCCTATTCTCTGTACCTGAAATTGTAGTCATGTCTATCAGTAGAATCCCCTTTTTCCATTCTTGCGTTTGTATAGTTCTTAGAATTATGGATATAATAATCTGTGTGGCAGTTGTTTTCCTCAAAGATCTGCATCCAAAATTCCACTTTCTCCTTGTTTCTTGAAATGTCTGCCTGCTTCATCATCACCTTCCACTTTGAATTATAACTTTCTGCTTATGTTGTGTATATGGACCTTTAATTGTGTAGCTGTAAAATATCTCTTCAAATCAATAATTCTTAACCTCCTTGTTCTGTTGGAAGGATCTGCTTATCCTACTTGACCCGTGCCCTCTTCCCCTCCCAAATAAAACCATTCAACTATTTATTACTACCCGCAACTTCTTCTCTGGTTGATAAAAATATGCCTGACCTGTATATAAAACTAAAGAGACTAAAACATTTTCATGCTTGTATCTTATTGCCAAATCTATAAACACAAGATTCAATTTTCTTAGTTTTTGTATTAACTTTTGTTTAGTCTCTTCAACTGCCGTAACATAATATCTTTTATTAACTCATACTTCTAATAATTATCATATCATCATCTTCACCATTTTTTTCATTTTCTAAATGGGGTCAGAGTTTTGTGTCAACTGTCGCTCTCTCTATTCAATGTCACTCTCATGGTTTCAACACTCATGCTTAACTGCCACAGATCTTCTCTTACACAATCCAACCACCTCTGCTAAATGCCTTCATTTCCTCTTGCCTTCTTCCTACCTGTCCTAAATCTTCTTTACCAGATTGCCATCTGCTTTTTTTGCACATGCCCAATCCACTGTAATCTGTTCTTTTACCTTTTCTGCATTTGGAGATACTCTGGCTTCTGCTCTTATGTCCTCATTTCTATCACAGTGTGCATCCAACCACCCTTCTCAGGCACTTCATCTCCATCACCTCTAGCTTCAAGTGCTCTGCCTTTACCGCTCAGGTTTGTGTACCATACAGTAGTACTGGTCGCATCACTTTTTGCACACCTTACTTTTCAGCTTCTTTGGCATTCATCTGTCATATACTACACCTAACACTCCTTGCCAGGTGGCTGCAGCTCCTCTGATTCTAACTTTGACCTTCTCATTCAGATTTCCCTTCTCTTCAACCACCCCTCCCAGATACCTGAAGCTGTTAACCTGTCCCATTATTTTCCCTTCTATCTCAATTCTCAACTTCTACTTTCTCGGATTTGCTGCCATTAAAACGGTCTTCTCTGTACTCCGTTTCATCCCATGTGCTTCTCAGTTTTGCATTCCATTCCCCTATCCTCTGCTGAAGTTCTTGCTGAAAGAACGTTGTTGACCTGTCCTCTCCAACCTGTTTGCTAATGTAGTTCTTCACCAGTATGAGCAGCAATGGGCTCAGAGATGAACACTGAACACCCACTCCCACTGAGAACCCCTCAGACTGAACACTGTTTGTACTTGAGTCATTGGGTCCTTGTACATAGCTTTCTCTAATTCTATCAGTGTTTCTGTGACTGAACCACTACAAGACTGCTTGAATCGGCTTTCTTTGGACTTTGTCATATGCTTTCTCCAAGTCTAGGAATGCCCAGTTGGACTCTTTCCGCATCTCTAGCTTTTTCTCAACTATCTTTTTGACTGCAAGCATTGGGTCAGTTGTGCTGCATTCTGATCTGAATCTAAACTTCTCATCTCTCACCTTACTTTCTGCTGCTGTGCATATTTGCTTATCAGTCACCCTCTCCAGAACTTTCATTTAATGTGACAGGAGTTTGATACTTCTGCACTGCCCACAGTTGTGAATGCCCCTTTTGTTCTTAAACACTGGTACTAGTATGCTTATTCTCCACTCATCGTGGATACACCTTTCTCTCCACACTGCTATGAGTACCCTCAGGAGCCATTTCTGCACCATCTCACCCAGCATCTTCATCATATCTCCTGTGACCTCATATGAGCCTGCTGCTTTCCCTAACTTCATTTTCCTCAGTGCTGTTCTTTCTTCTATCATAGCCTGCTCCTCTTCTCTCATTGTAGGCTGTGTATGGGGCAGTACAGCTTCTATGTGGGGTTTTCTTCATTCAGAAGCTACTAGAAGTACTCCTTCAATCTGTCTTTGATACCCTGCAGACAGGTGAGAAGGCCGTTGCTAGCATCCCCTTATGAAGGGTGTCTGACTATTCTCTTTATCGTTTTGTCTTTGCCTTGCAACCTGATATAGTTTGATATCTACTGACTCACTTTCCAAAAACTGGTAGAGTGGTTATGATCCCTTGTTCTTTGCTATTGCAACACCTTTCTTAGCCTTTTTGTTAATCAGCCAGTATTCCTTCCTAGCCTGGTCTGTCTTTTCTATCTCCCAGTTTTTCCTGCATTCCTCCTTTCTTTTGATGACTTCCTGGACTTTTGTATTTCCCACGAGCTTTCCTTATGCACCTTATTTCCATATATGGTAGGGCTGCATATCTGTTCTGTAGTCCTCACACATGCTGTTTTGAGGAACTGTCATGCTTTTTCAACTCCACCTGTTTCCTCTTTTTGAGGTGCTAGAGCCCTGAGTAATTTCTTGAACTGTTCTTTCTCTCCACCAACGTCCAGGTCTTTAGCCTGGTCTTTGTTGACCTTAGAGCCTTCTTTGACCACTGCATGCAGTTGATTGTGGAAACCAGTGGTTTATGCTTTGGACTGTTTCACTTGGGTGATTTTGCAATCACTAATTCTACCCCAGTAACCTTTCCTTGCTAGCAGGAACTCTACCCACGTTGTATGTAGGTCACTCTTGTATGTGGTCTTGTGAATATCTCTACTGTCTCTCTTTATGAACCACGAGTTAACTACTATCAAGCCATTTGACAGACAGAAGTCTAGGATGGCCTCTCTTTATTTCTGTTGCTTTATCTAGTAGGTTCTACAACTGCTGTCTAAATGCACTATTTTCCTCACTATCACATCCCTGCTGTGGGGTATAGGTTGAGATTATGAATACTGCCCTATTATTAGGCTGGAGTCTGATTGCCATGAGCCTGTCACTAATTCTGATTACATTCTTCACTACTTTCTGAAGTCTGTCCCTCACTACAATTCTCACACCATTTATAGCCTGTCCTCCTCCTGAGTAGTAGACTCTGGATTCAAAGTCAAGTGGCTTTGCTGCACTGCCCTTGCGTCTTGTCTCCTGGATGCATACAAGGTCTAGCCTCCTCCTTACTGTCAGGTCATCTACGTCCAAGCTCTGTCCTACTTCTAAATACTTAATTTCATTATGTCCCCATAAATATCGGTATTACTGAATCCGTTCATGTGTGAGTACATTATTTTACAGCCATAGCCTTGTGAACCAATTCATATGTGTGTACATTATTTTGCAGTTATAGCTTTGTGAACCAATACATGTGGGGATACATTATTTTACAGCTTTGTTTTGTCTTTATTTACTTTATCTCCCAAAAACATGAAACTGTCTTCAAATGTTCCACAACACTGATGTCTTTTTCCTGGCTTTATCAGGTACAAATTAATTCCACCTGCAAATAAAGCCAACATTTCCTCTGTTCAGATGCAACTTATTAGAGGAGAGATCTCCCACATTAGTTTTTGCCTCTGATCCTTCATATATCTGCTTAATTAAACTTTTTATTATATCAGGGAATGCAAATGCCTCTATTGTCCTACTCATAAAATCCAAGCTTACATAGATAGGTTCATAGGTGTTTACTAGGCTAATGACCACAAGGGCCTTTTTTAATGCAAGCCGTGCATCCCAAATCTCTGACTTACTGTACTGAATGCTTTCTCTGTATCAAGACCCACCAAAACATTGGATTTTCTTACATTCTGCTTCCCTGTGGATCATCATTTTTCTGTTAATGTTGTCAAATGTTAGCCTGCCTTCCAGAAAACCACATTGATCCATGTCTATCAATTTTGGCAACACCTTTGCCAGTCTTTTGGCTATTATAGAAAAAATATTTTATAATCCTGGTTTAAAATTGAAATGGGCCTAATGAAATGGAGTCTGATGGCTCTTTACCGTCTTTAGGTATTAGTCACCATAGCTTTCTTTCAGGATGTTGGTGATTCCCACTGTTTTTCAAATACTGCCTAAGAAAACCTCCCAAATCTTTATCACTTTTTTCCCCTTTTAGCTTCCAAACTTCCACAGGAATACCATAAATTCCTGGGGACTATCCTGCAGATGATTCTGTCACCATTTTTATCTCGTCCTGCTGTCTTAACTGTTAGTTGTTGAGCCTTATCTACCTCTAACCTTGGCAAAATTAAGTCTTCAATAAATATTTCCATTTGTGTTTTTTCTTGATTTCCACATTCCACAGCTGTATACAAATTTTCATAATTCTGAAACCTCTCAACACTTCTACAGTATCTCTGATTTTTTATTTTTATAGGCTCCATAGATTGGGCAACAACCCTTTCTACTTTCTGTTGCCTAAGTCATTATACTAAGAGTTTTTCTGCTCTGGACAGTTGCTTAAAAGCATTCTTTCACAACTCATGCTTATTACCTGATACTTCCTTATTTGTTTCTTTATCACTCAGCAGTCGTGCTTCTTTCTGTTCTTTGAGATTCCCCTTTTCTGCAGTACTTTAACCATCGTTAGCCCCACTAAATAATTCTTATTTCTTAACCGTATCTCTTATTTTTATTTCTACCCTATTTTTTTAACACCATTTTCATTTTATCCCACTCATTAGCTATAATTTCTGAAGAAATGTCTATCATTCCTAATAACTCTCAAATGATTTCCACTACTTCTTTAAATTCCTCTCTTTTTAACATGTAGTTTAGGAAGTACCAGTCTCTCATTTTTACTTCAGTACTCTGCTACCCTGCACTTTAGTTGTTATTGGTGCATGATCTGAAATAATTATTGGATGTGTGTTGATGCTTTCAATTAAATGCACATTGTGCTGTGAAATATAATTTCTGTCTAATCTACCCCAATTATTGTAACTTGGGGAATATGTAAATTCTTTTCAGAGTTCCTACTACTGAATTCACATTTTTCATATCTAATATTTTCATAAATTTCTTCAGAAATCTACTCTCTTGTTATATTTTTTCTTTTAGGTCTCCAGATGCATCCTCACTATTGCAAATCAAGTTCCAGTCCCCACCTATAAATAATCCCTGCTGAAACCTGATTATTTCTCCCAAAATTGTATTATGTTCCATAATAGCAGATTTAAGTGGAATATAAATACATGTCGGCATAATCCTTTTGCCTTGCCAGTAGCCCCTTAAATACCACAAATCTACCATCACTTTTTTCTTCTATCACTATTGGAGCTCATTCAGCAATTTTATATAATTCCTTTTTCCTTTGTCCCTGATATTCTGCTGAATATCCATCCTGAAATCCTTTCTTTATCAAATTCACATGCTCATTTCTTTCCAAATGTGTTTTTGTTGCATTTGTATTTGCATTCTGCAGTTCGCAATTTAATTCAGTGCTCTTACCTTTTGTCTGTACCTGTGATGCCATTCACATTCTGGAATAATATGGGTAGCATATCCATTATAATAAGTTGTTATTCCTTCCTATTGTACATGACGGCTTTTTAAAATGTCTATGTCCAACTTTTGTGTTGTGTGTACACATTCATTTTTGGCAGGTTGGTCTTTTATCCTGTATTTCATGTCCTCTCCGTTTGAGTCTGTCACATTTTTGGAGACTTTGTTTTAATGAAAAACCTCAAACAAAAGAAAAACAGCCATGGGGCACCTCCTCAGAACCTATTAACTTAAAACAGACACAACTATATACTTCTTCAAATAATGAATTGTCCTAAATCAACAGCTGCACCCACAGGCATTAATTAATCTAAAATGAGGGTTATCCATGCCAAGATGTATGTTACAGCCTGTGTTCCTACTTAGGTTCATAGATAAGTACTAGGCTACTTGCCTTTCTGGCCCATTTTAAGCCTAGCTACTTTCCCTTTTTGTGCTTGAAATAACCTATCCCATTTTGTTGTAGATTAGCCTTACTCATCCCATTCTTGATGGTTATATATTGCTTCTAATAAGAATAAATTGGATCGTACCATAGATAATTTTGATGGGGACCCATGCATTGGGAGAAAGCATTTTGAAGTTGCATCTGCCCATTAGTAGTAAAAGGGGCAGTCCTTTGGTAGGTCTTCTGTTTCCCATCCATAGATCTATGTTGAGCTTGAAAATGGACAGGTATGAACTTTGAACTTTGTTTTGTGTGGTTGGGGAGTCTGTTCCATAGCAATGATATCCTTTGTGAAATATATCTGTCCATCTAAACCATTCTGTTGATGGTACAGAATAGGTTTAGATCCCTAGACTGAGTATTTCTAATGCCATGTGACTTGCTGTGATTTACAGTAAATCCATCAGTAATGGATTGGAGGATGCATTGTATGCCAGACACGGGTCACCTCTTAGGAGTCTGTAGGATACAGAGTATAGTGACAGAGCTTTGAGTCTGTCCATGTAGGACACATTATATAGGCCTTGTCTGGACAGATGCATGCCAAAGGGGGCATTATATTTAATGATTGGCCTAATGAGGGCTGAGTAAAGGAAGGCAGTGACATCTCTAGATCTAGGCAGAATCCCTTTGTTTATAAGCTGTGCAGTATAGAAGGACTTTCTCACAATAGACACGTTGGTTAAAAGGTAGGTCACTGTCCACATAAATTCCCAAATCCTGAACAGTTGGGCCCACCTTTAGGGGTGTATTGTGATTGTGGTAGTTAACTGGAGTAGATAATGCATTTTTGGCATTTAGTTTCAGACCACAATTTTGACACTAGTTATTTGTTTGAGATAAACTTTCCTGCAGGATGGCTAAATCATTTGTAGATTCTGACTGCTCCTAGCTTGCAGTCATCTTGCGGTCATCTGTAAACTGTCAGCCAGCACCCTATGGTGTTGACTTTTACTTCAGAAAAGTAGATGCCAAACAGGAGATGTACCAGTACAGAGCCCAGGGGGAATCCACTGGTTACTGGTCTCTTTCTGGAGGTAACCTCCTCTATTTTGATATCTGCATCCTATGTGTGAGCCAGTTGGCAGTCCAGTCGTTGACATAGGGGTTTATTCCCAGTTTGTTTAGCTTTTCTACTTTACTGAGTGGGAAATTGTGTCAGAAGCCTTGGTCCAGTTGAGGTATGTTCCATTTTGCCTTCATCCACTGCTTTGGTGGCCTAAAAAAAAAAAAATCCACCCGGTTGAGTAAGTATGACCTGTACCTGAGATGGATCTAGTGTTTGGAGGTTCCCTATGTCTTGAGTAATTCCATAATAAGTCTTTCCATGGCTTTGCATATGAAGCTGGTTAGACTTATGGGTCTCTAATTGCCTGGGTATGTGAAAGGTACTCCCTTATGCTGGAGAATGACTGTAGCTGTTCTCCATTTGCCGGGGTGGAGGCTGAGATTGCACAGTGTTGGGGGTGAGGCTAAATGTGCTTCATGCTATGTAAGATACTAGAATATTATCGGTACCCAGTAATGTAATGTTTTGCTTTTGATAGCACGTTTAGGGCCTGGTCTTGTGTGATAGCTGGACGTGAGTCAGTTTCAGGTATATTTTGAAGGACAGATGGAGGAGACAAAGGGGTAAAGTTAGAGTTAAATTTATTGACCAGTAGATTAGCTATATCTTGAGCCTTAGTGTAGGTAACCTGGTTCTCAATCAGCTCAGCACTTTGATGCATTGTGCTTTTGAGATTACAAATATAACTAAACATACCTTATGATTGTCTTTGGCTTGGGTAGCTAATTTAGCCTCAAACTTTGCTTTGGTAGATTTTATTAAGCTCCTGAGTTGTTTATTTCAGTGGCAAGAACTTTAACATTCTGGGAATTACTGTCCTTACTTTTGGTCAAAATTCTTTTCCATTTATTATAAAGCTTGGTGATGTTATGGTTCCACCATGCACTTGCTCCTACAGGATACAGCTGCATCTGTGCAGCTGTTTACATGCTGATATCAGTGTAGTGATGTACATTTTCAGTGGAGTTAACTGGATTTGGTGGGGATTTGAAGATTGCCAATGTATCACTTAAGAGTAGGTAAGTTGTCTTAAAGCGATCTCTGAAAGGTATCTTAGGTGGAATAATGTCTGGTTTCACTTTTTTGTTTTTGAAGGAGACTGCTTAGGTGGAATAATGTCTGGTTTCACTTTTTTGTTTTTGAAGGAGACTGCTTTATGGTCAATCAGACCTACCAATTTTATTTATTTGTCATTTTGTTTACCAGGATAGTCCGTCTGGGTCAAAATAACCCATTTTCAGCAGAGGCCCATGGAGAAAAGTTCCAACTACAGACCATGATTTGCAAACCTATTACAATATGTTAGCTTAATACAGAATAAAGTCATTCCAAGTTCATGCAGAGAGACAGACATCTCAGCAATTAACCATACAATAAAAATAACCAGCGTATATACAATATTATCCGTAGCAGGGTTATCCACCCAGCAGTGTAAATCTTGGCTCGATGATTCGCTGCTGAAATGTCACTCCAGCCTCGTGCAAAATAGGGAAATGGGTTGAGGATGGATGGTATATACAATATTATAAATTCTTTTGCTCATAGATATAGGAGATGAGTACAATACATTCTTTCATAGTGTAAAAGAGTTGAATATTCCTTGAACATTTTGGGGGAGGGGCAGAATGAAGAGTGTGGAAAGTAGGTTTAGTTATCTCAAGTTCTAGCCATTGAAGCATATGTAATGCTCATAGGTTCATAGATTGGTACTAGGCTCTCAGCCCTAGGGCCTCTACAAGCCTAGCCATAACAATTCCCCTGGCTATTTCTTCCCACACTGTTTACTTCCCTGGACCCCTGTCTAGCAGGGTGACTGACGTGATCCCCATGGTGAATTTCCTTTCTCCCCTCCAATCATCAAGGTTCCTTTTGAAGAGTTTTTATCTATTTATTTATTTATTGTAATGGTTTTAAATTAGATTAATTATGAATATATGAATATTAACATAGAGTAAATAGGATTTAGTAAGAACGTAGTGAATATCAAATGTTTTTATCCAGTTCACAATCTGTTTGTAATGAGCCTTTTCTTTTACACTTTTTTTAATGAGGATATGATGCAATGATTTTTTATTGGTTGTTTTCTAATTACATTGAAGTATATAATGAGCAACTTTGTAATGATCTGTTTGTCTGATGAAGTCTTATGTATTTATGTGGACGAAAACGCACAGTGGTTATATAAAGCGTTTACGATTTTGGAGCTTTTTTTGGAGTCAGTCAATAAAGTGTTGCCTTCGGCAGTTGGAGGACTGTTTCCGTGTTTTGGATTTATTGGTCCTTTTGAAGAGGGCCAAAGAGGCACTCTGCTTGACATGTACAGGCAATCTATTCCAGAGTCTGGCGAGTCTCTGGGTCAGGAACCTATCCCTCCAGCATGTTTTGTTTATTGTGATGACTAGGTTTAGATCTCTGGAGCGTGTGGCTCTGAGGGATTGGAATTTCTTTAAATGTAGCATGTCCAACAGCTCTGGGTTTGACATTGTCTTGTATGTTAAGAAGAGATCGCCTCTGAGTAGATGATATGCTACAGTATAGCTGGAGTTTTTTAAGGCGGTCAGCGTAGGGCATCTGCTTTAGGCCTGTGATTCTTTTAGTGAGCTCTACAATGATATGTGAAGGTGTTTAAATTAGTGGTAAATGTGACCACTTTGTTGTAGCTCTGCTCTATTTTGTATCTAATAGAGGACTGTAGGTTACAAAAAATAGTGGTGCGATATAGTAGAGAAGGGAGCAGGAAAGTTTTAGCAAGAGTGGCTTTAGTTGAGGATTCATTTAGGGAGTGTTTGTTTCTATAAAGGATGCCTAGTTTCTGGTGAGATTTCTTAAGTTTGTTCTCCATATGCAACATAATATTAAGTTGATTGTCGATGATGATTCCTAGCAGTTTAGTCTGGTGGAATATTTCAATGACTGTTGTTGCTGAATGTATTTTGAACCAATTATGTCAGTAGGATTCATTTTGGTGGGAAGAGGAGTTTGTTTTTTTTTTTTTTTTTAGGGTTAAGTAATAGTTGAGTTAGTGAGCCAGGTTTCAATGGCAATATAGGTTTGCATGATGGAGAGTAGTTGGGGAAAAGTAGGAGAGGTGCAAATAGTGGAGCCATGTGCATACTGAAGGAGTGTTCCTGGGGAGATGAGTAAGTATACATGTTGTTTGTAAAGAAACTAAAGAGTAAAGGTCCAAGAATGGAACCTTGTGGGACACCAGTGGGATTGTGAAGAAAGGGAGAGATTTTATTTACCCATTTTATGGCTTGTTTTCGATTGTACAGATAACTGTTAAACCACTGTAGGGTGGGAGGAGTAAACTAAGTTAGAGAGCCTGTCCAGGAGTATGGGATTAGTGTCAAATGCTTTTGATAGGTCAACAAATAGAGCAAATACAAAGATACCTGCATCTGTTGCCCTATTTACAGAGTCCGTAAAGGACAGAAGGGCAGTGGATGTGCTGTGGCCTGGGCAGAAATTGTGTGTGTGTGTGTGTGTGTGTGTGTGTGTGTGTGTGTGTGTGTGTGTGTGTGTGTGTGTGTGTGTGTGTGTGTGTTTTGACTGCATTGCATTAGTTGTTGGTGAATACCTTTTTCCAGTATTTTAGCGATGGGTGATAGAATGGCAACAGATTGAAAGTTAGTACGTTCTGTGGAATGTCCCCCTTTGTGAATAGGAATAATATGAGACATTTTCCAGATGCCTGGAACTAATGATTCTGAGATAGCTCTATTGATTAGGATACGTATTTGGTATGCAGTGGAGTCAGCAGCTAACTTAAGGTACTGAGGCAGGAGGTTATCTGCAGAGGTAGAGCAGGGTTTAATTTTTAACAATAGTCTTTTTATGAGATTTGTTGGAATGGGTTGAAGAGAGAGAGGCTGAGTTATCAGGATGGGGGTTTGGGCTATAAAGGTGGAGAAGGTCAGGGCTACGTGAAGAGATGTGATCAAAGGTAGTTGTAGCAGTGGGGGTGGGGCTGGAGTTGGGGGTTTTAGAGATCAGGGTAGCAATAGATTGTATAAAGTGATTGTTGAACTTGTTAGCTGTCTGGGAAGGAGGAGCATCAGGAGAAGGGCAATGTTTTTTGTCCTGTGGTTAAGCAAGGGTGAGATAGAAGACCAGAATTTTTTGGGGTTAGTTTTGTGCTCACGTTAGAGGTAGGTGCAGTATAATTGTTTGTTTTTCTTTGATCACTTGCTTTTTAACTTGGTTGCGGAGTTATTTGTAGACTAGTAGATTTTCTTTATTTTTATTTTGTTTCCACTTATCCCAGGCTATATCCCTTTGTTTAATTGGATTTTTACATGCTTTGGATAAGCAAGGAGCAGAGTTCTTTTTAAGTATTTGTAGAAAAATGGTGTAGGAATACTGCATCGCTTTACTAGAGGGATTTATTTTAGGGGAGAGACCAATTTATTTTCTTTAGTTCACTGAATTTATCATGAGATAAATTTGTTAGGTTGCGGTTGTATCAGAGTGTGTTAGTTAGGTGTGTGGTGGCTCTAATGGCAAATGTGGGTAGGTGGTTGCTTAGGGAATTGGGAAGTGGCCTGTAGAGGTGAAGTTAGTAGGACAGGATGCTGGAATCCAGTTCTAGAGTAGATTTTTAGGTATGATCTTTATTGTACAGAGTAGGACATTTTTTATGATTTGACAGAAACCATAGGATTGTTAAACAAGAAGTTAGAAGCATAATTAGTTTTTAGGATATGTTTGAAAGGTTTGGTGGTGGTATAGAGTGAAAGTTTAGACTTGAGGGTGAGGATTAAAGTCCGTTGGCTGGGTTGGTTGTAAATTATGGGGGTTGTGTACTAAGAGAGAGGAATTAGGAAACTGATTGGAGAACAGGGTTAATTAGGGGGATACCCTGATTGTTTTGAAAGTTGAGTGCACTTCGTTGAACTATAAGTGTAGGAGTAGTGGGAGTAGAGTGATGCCTGAACATAGCAAGAGTAGAAAAGAGTGGGCTCTTTTCTACTCTTGCTATGTTCAGGCATCACTCCGCTACCCTACCCTACTCCCAATTCCCACACACCCCCACTACTCCTATCAGCCAGAAAAAACGTCTTGTACAGCTGTCCCCGAATATATTGTTGACTTGTATCTTAACATTTTTATATGTATATACTGGCAAATGTCAGTTAATTTATAAAGCTGGGCTTAGTTGCACCAAACTTTTCAGGGTAGGAGATGGCAGGAGGTAGAATAAAAACAGGTTGGAGTCAGAAATTCAAAAGTTATGGTCAGAATGAAAATAAAAGGTTTTAAACAGTATGATCTACAACAGATGGGGGGCCTCTAACTGCATGTGTGTTTAGAGAGCAGGCTAGTACCACATTCAGAATGAGAAAGTTAGCCATTACAGTTCTGTTTTTTATAGTCACGCCAACAGATTAAAATTGAAAACCTGCTTTGCAGTGCTGCAGTTCAGCAGGTATGTGCCGTAGCTTCTTTGTGATCAGAAAACATCTTTTCTTTTTTTTTTATTGTTTTGAGTATAGATCAACCAGGTAGAATGTCTGGAAGTTCTATCCATTGCTATCCACAACTCCTTCTCTGGTTGATAAAAAATATGCCTGACCTGTGTATAAGACTAAAGGGACTAAAACATGTTTTAACTGCTTGTATTTTGTATGACAGAGCTTCCAATTTCTCAGTTTTTGTATTATCTTTTCTTTAATCTCTTCCCAGATATTCTTAGCTGCAACACTGGAATCATTTTTAATCCATACTCTTAAGTACTTCATTTTATCACGTCGTCATAACTATGCTGAACCAATCTGTGTGTGGTTACATAATTTACAGCAATTGCCTTTGTTTTAGCTTCATTTATTTTGTATCCTGAAAAGATTTAAAACTGTTTCAATATGTTCCACAGCACTGAAATGTCCTTTCTTTTCTGGTCTTATCCAGTGTAAAATGTCTGCAAATAGTCAACTTTTCTTGACTACCATACCAATTATATCCTTGAATTTCTGAGTCCCTTATTTTCTTTGCCTATGGTTCTAAATACAGTACAAATAGCAAAGGGGAAAGAGGACATCCCTGCCTGGTTCCTCTGCTCAGGCAAAAATTGTCATAGAGGAACCCACCAACAACAGTGGTATCTTCTTACATTCTGCTTCCGTCTAAATCATCAATGTTCTGTTAATGTTCTCATGTTTGCCTCCCTCCATAAAACCACATTGGTTCATATCCATCAATTTTGGCATCACTTTTGCCATTCTTTTAGCCATTATAGACATGAACACTTTATAATCATGGTTTAGTATTGAAATTTGTCTGTATGAAGCTGGATCTGATGGATCTGTGCCCTCTTTAGGTATTACAGCTACCACTGCTTTTTTTCCAGGATGTTGATACTTCTCCTCCTCTTCAAATACTGTTAAACAAAAACTTCCAGATCTTTCAGCTTTTCCCTGCTAGCTTCCAAACTTCACACTTCCACAGGAATATTATCTATTCCTGGACACTTCCCTGTGGATTGGTTATGCATCAACATTTTTATCTCCTCTCCTCCTATCCTGTTAGTAATTGAGCCTCACCTACCTCTGACCTTGGCATATTTAGTTCTTCTATAAACATTTCCATTTGTACCTTTTTCTTGATTTCAACATTTCTCTGCTTTATACAGACTTTCATAGAATTTCCTAAATATTTATAATACCTCTACAAGATCTTTTATCTTCCTTGTTGTAGGCTCCTTACACTTGATAACACCCCAACCGATGTTGTAAATCTTTTGTTCATACATTACAGCTAGGACCTCTGTTCCATCCTCGGCACCGATAACGGACATTTTCCAGCTCACGCAAGCCAAACACTCTCAGCTAAGAACCTATCCACAATGCTCCTCTCCTAGATACTCCAGATCTCGTTTGCCGCGTTCTAGTCAGACTTGTTAGCCATCTCTCTCTAAGCTAAGTAGTAAATTGTTGATTTTATGACCAGTTTTTCTTCTAAATTACAACATTTTTAGTCAAGTTAGCCTTTTTTCACTGTCACCTTTTTCCTACCCTTTTCCTTGGTAATTTGTTTTTACCCTTTTTGTTACTGTCCCTCTCTCCTGTCTTTGACAGGCCTTCCCTTTTTACTAGTGGTGTTCCTAACTAACATCGCTGGTATTTCATTATTTTATCTTTATGTTTTAAAGATTTTTTATTATTATTATATATTATTTTGTGTTATTCTTTCTATAGGATAGCATTGTTTTCCTTACCATGTCAGAAAAAGCTAAGTTGGGTTTTAAACCGTGTGACGAGTGTGGACGTAAGATGCCCAACTCAGACACGCATGCCCGTTGTCTACTGTTTGGGCGTGGATCATATTAAAGCTGATTGTGACATTTGTGCTAATTTTAGTAATCGGACACTAGCAGAACGTAAGAATAAACTTATTTTAAAAGGGTTACTCGACACCCTTCTCAGAGACTCTATCTGGGTCGGAGGTCTCACCCCCTCCTAAGACCAAAAAATATAAGGAAAAACGGAGTCACTCTGTTCCTGCATTCCCATCAGTTACGGAACCGAGTTGGCTCCGTGCTTCGCCAGCACCCTCGGCACAGACCTCCTCTGCACCAGGATCTGTGTCCTCTCCCTCGGTGCCGACCATGGTATTAATTCCTATTTCGATTCCAAGGATGGCACCGAAGATTGTACATGCCTCGGCACCATCTCTGTCCACGGTGCCGACAGTTTTCTCGGCTGCATGGGCTTCGATGACTGTATATGCCTTGGCACCATCCCCGGCCACTGTGCCTACAGTTTCTTTGGCTCCATCAGCTCCAAAATTCAAATACCTGCCAAGGACAAGATATTCTCCAACTTACAACCCTTTCTTGGGACAGAGGTTTAGTCCCTTTCTAGAAAGACCTGATTCCCCCTTCAGCAGCCTACTTTAGATCAACTAGGAATTTTTCTGAACTAGACCTAGTGCGGGTTGTGGATCAGCTTCTGCCAGCTAAGTGATTGCCCATTCCAGCTAGACCTTCCGTCCCTCCTGGCTCGGAATCCTTTACCTCATCTTCCCCTGCTTATCCTCCTCCAGCATCCACCCTTTTCCCAGTACCGATGTCCACTAAGATACATACTGTCTCGGCTGCAACATTGTCTCCCCTGTCAGCACCGGCTACAATGGAGCCGATGCTTTCTCGGAGCCATGCCTGGACCGTCCGTACCTTGGTACCTAATACGGGCCTATTTTCTTACTGGCACAGTCTTATGTCCACGGCTCTGGCTTCCATTTCTCTCAGAACCCATGAACTGGAGGTGGGCTCAAGTGGGCCTGCTGTACAGGTGATAGAAAAGGCCCTTCATTCTGAAGGCTCACAGCCAGCACCTAGGACACCAGTATCAGAAACCTCCCCTAGCATGCTCCTCTTCCCAACCCGCTATGTCAGGTCCCTGTACATGGGAGTCACAAGAACCCCTTGTGAAAGGAACCCCTTCTCGGGAGTCCTCAGAAGATCCCACTGGAGAGCCACCCCGGAAGAAATGGTGCAAGATGAAGCACCTTGACTCCCGGGAGGAATCCATCAAAGAAGACACTGTGATGAGGGAGAAGGGTCCCCATGCTCTCCACAAGACGACATTTCATTCGGAAACATTCTCAAAATCCTCAAACTGCGGGGGGAATGGAAGTCCTCTAACCCTTCTTCTGAGGAATCTGTGTTTCTGCAGGCCTTCCATGCCTGGCCATCTACTTCTACTTCCTGGGTACCCCACCAGCAGATGATCTTATTAAACTAATTGTGCAACGTGCCTGGAAGGCCCTGGACAATGTAGAACCTGTTCCCCAGAGGCTGGACAAAATTTTATCTACACCGGAAGACCACTTGGTCCGAGCAGCTGACAGTTGATTCTATGGTCATGGTGGTGGCCACCAAGAGGAAACTGGCAGAAGATAGTTCCACTGTCCATCCTCCAAACAGGGAGTCCTGGACCATGGACAGATTAGGGAAACAAACCTATGCATCGGCGACCTTCGCCATTCGGTCGCTGAATTATCTGGAACCCTTCTCTCTACTCCAGAGAGACCTAATTTCTGAAATGTCTTTCTCTTTGGTGGGGGTACTGCCTGATGAGGTACGTGACATTGTAGCCTCACAGCTAGCTACCCTTGAATCCATCTCGAACTCCTCGATGCATTTGATATCTCACCACTGAGGGGGCAGCTCGAGCTGCCGCATCTAGTGTTGTCATGAGACGTAATGCTTGGATGCAATTGTGTGACTTCGCAGATCCCTTTTAAATCTTCATTTGTCAATGCACCTGTCAACGAATATGCACTTTTCGGACCCAAGGTATGAGGCACACTTGCACATAGTGAGAAAGACGGAAAGACCTTGTCTGCTGTGGGCATATGCTTTTCCAACCCCCAAAGGTCCTACTCCAGGAACCAGAAGGGAGGAATGATGTGGTTCAAGAAATCCCAAGGATCCTTTCGTGACACTCGTGAACAATCCCCCCGGGGTAAAGGGGGCAACTCATATGGAAGATGCGCCTTTCGGGGTAGAGGGGGTCCGTGTAACCAGGGAGCCAGAGATTCTTTCTCCGGCAGACCCTACCAGTGCTCCTGAGCAGCGGCCTGATTGCTTTCCTCTGGAAACAGTTGGGGGTCATTTTTCTTTGCATCTACCAGCCTGTCATCTTATTACTACCGATGTTTAGGTGCAGAGAATAATATCCACAGGCTACTAAATACCATTTGACTTAACTCCCAGACCCGTCAAATGAATACCCAATGTACCACCCAATCAGAGGGAATTAACAGCCTTAGAAATAGAAAAACTGCTAAGAAAGAGTCATCCAACCAGTCTCACCAGAACAGACAGGATCCGGGTTTTACTCAAGGTTCTTTTTAGTGCCAGGAAAGACGGGACTGGAGACTAATCCTGGATCTCCGTCTACTGAACAAATTTATCAAACCTCAAAAATTCCGGATGGTCACAGTACAGTCCATTCTTCCCTTCCTAGGGAGGGACAATTGGAAGTGCTCTATAGACCTACAGGATGCGTACTACCAAATAAAGATGGATCACTGCTCCCGGAGGTTTCTCTGCTTCCGGCTGGGAGCCAATCCCTACCAGTTTAGGGCATTGCTGTTTGGTCTCTCGACACCATCCCCCATTCTGGAATTATAGCTAAACTCAATAAACTAGGCATAAATCCCTATGTCACAAGATGGGTTGCCAACTGGCTCACTGACAGAACCCACACTGTAAAAGTTGCAGAGTCCAAATCTGACCTCAAACCAGTGACAAGTGGAGTACCACAGGGTTCCGTCCTGGGACTGCTCCTGTTTGGTATCTACTTCTCTGAAGTACAGGCTAACACGGAAGGCCTGTGGCTGACTAAGTTCACAGATGACTGCAAACTAGGAGCCATAGTCAAGTCCCCAAATGATGTGAACATCCTACAGAAGGGCCTCTCTGAGACAGATGCCTGGTGTCAGAGCCATGGCCTCAAGCTCAATGCCAAAAAGTGCAGTGTCATCCCCTTTGGTAAAAACTCTGCACCCATGAACTACCACATAGGTAGCAATCTACTTAACACCGAATGCGTGATAAGAGAACTTGGGACCCAGGTGGACAGTAGTCTCTCCTTTGATAGTCACATAGCCACAGTAGTCAGGAAGTCCTTCTACGTGGCACACCTCATCATAAAAGGGTTCTCCTCCAGGAAAAAAGAGGTCATCGTTCCCTCTACTAGACACTCATTAGACCCCACTATAGAGTACAACGCCCCTTTTGGAATGTACCTTACAAGACATCTGCAGCAGCTGGAGGGGCCACAGAGGTACCTCACAAGGAGGATTACTGGACTCAAACAAATGCCCTACACTGACCGCCTCAAAAAAACTCCAGCTTTACTCCGTAGCATATCGCCTACTCAGAGGTGATCTCTGCCTAACCTATAAAGCTATGTCAAACCAGGAGCTGTTGGACATGCTACACCTAAAGAAATCCCAATCCCTCCGAGCTACACGCTCTAGGGACCTAAACCTTGTCACCACAATAAACAGAACATGCTGGAGGGATAGATTCCTATCCCAGAGACTTCCCATACTCTGGAACAGGCTACCCATCTATGTCAAGCAAAGTTCTTCATTAGCACTCAAGAAAAATCTTGATGAGTGGATGGGAAATAGGAAATATACCCCGGGGATCACTTCTGTGTCTCTGCTCGACAGTGGCACAGGAAAATAAATTTCTTGGGTGGCGTAAGCCAGGGAACCTTGTTGGCTAGGCTTGCGTAGGCCCTAGGGCCGATAGCCTAGTACCTACCTATAAACAGCCCCCCCCGAGTGTTCACCAAATGTATGGCAGTTTTGGTAGCCCATCTTTGAGTACAAGGTTTCCAAGTGTTTCCCTATCTATAGACGACTGGCTGCTTACCACCCCGACCAGGAATCTTCTAGTCCGCAGCCTCTCTTAAACTCAAGGTCTCGCTCTCCGCATGGGGATTACAATCAACGAAGACAAATCTCAGATGTCCCCAACAAAGACACTGGAATTTATTGGAGCTGTCTTCGACACAACATCCTGTCAAGCTTCTGTCCCCCCTCACAGGCTTTTGAAAATAAGACACCAAATTCAAGACCTTCTTCCTCGCACATTTGTACCAGCATATCTTGTACTGCAACTCTTGGGCTCCATGGCAGCTGCCTTTACTTTAGTACCACTAGCAAGACTGCACATGAGAATCCTGCAGTGGCTCCTTTCCGCACAATGGTCGTTGTTAACCCACCCACTCAACCACATGATACGCCTTACAAACCATTTTAAATAAGAAATGCTATGGTGGATGGAGGCACAAAAGAATCTTTGGTGTCAACCATTCTGTCTTCCCCAACCCACGGCCACGGTGACCACAGACGCTTCACTGTTGGGGGGGGGCATTTTCAGGGAAAGACTGTCCAAGCCACCTAGACCCCTATCGTGGCCAACTTGCACTTAAATGTCCTGGAACTGAGGGCAGTTCTCTTAGCCTTGCAAGTGTTCCATTCATCCCTACCCTTGGGGACCATTGCAATTCAGTCAGACAACATATCAGTCATCTGGTATATCAACAAACAAGGCGGAACCAGATCTTACCCCCTGTGTCGGGAAGCCATGAGGATTTGGCACTGGGCAATAGCTTCCAGTCGCTTTCTTATAGCAATGCACATTCTCAGGAGTTCCAACCTTATTGCAGGCAAACTGAGCAGGAACATCCTGATGCCTCACGAGTGGTCTCTCAACCCTGTAATAGCAGATCGGATCTTCCAACTTTGGGACAAGCCTTGCTGCGACCTGTTCATTTCCCCTCTGAACTACAAATGCAGGAACTATTTTGCCTTGATCCCCTCTCAGGGGGAACCACTGAGGGATGCTCTAATGCACGATTGGCCCCCGGTCTTCTATATGCCTTTCCCCCATTTCCCCTCATTCCAAAATTTCTCCAGAAAGAACAGAGGTTGAAAGGCAAAGTAGTCTTCATTGCTCCCTACTGCCCACGTCAAGTCTGTTCCCTGTTTCTATGGCCTCATCTGATTCACAGCCTGTGGATCCTGGATCACTCCTAGGACCTATTATCTCATTCTCTGGGATTGATTCATCCGAACCTACACAGTTTCAAGCTCACAGCTTGGTTCCTCCACTTCCAATGATTGCCAGGCTGCCTAACATTCCATCTCCTGTTCATGAAATTCTTCTGGCCTCACACAAACCTTCCACTAGAAAGAGGTTTATTCTAGTAAATGGACTAGGTTCTCTATTTGGGCCAAAGACCAGAACTTAGACCCTTTCTCTATGCCTATTCAGAATATTCTACAATACCTGACTACTCTTCTACATGCAGGAGGCTCAGCTTCAACGATCACTGTACATTTAGCAGCTATCATCAGTTTTTATAATGGTCTTGATAATTCTTCAGTTATGTCACACCGCCTATGCAAGACCTTTTTGAAGGGAGTATTGCATGTTAAACCTCTTGGTCAAGCCTCCCTTAGAACCCTGGTGCTTCAGGCTCTCTCTTTGAGCCCTTTGATTCATGTGATTTGAAATTTTTGTCATGGAAAACCAATACTTCTAGTACCACTCACCTCCGCGAGAAGAGTATCTGAGCTGCAAGCCTTGAGTGTCAAGAGTCCTTACTTGATCTTCCACATGGATAGGGTGTCCCTTTGTACTGACCCTTCTTTCTTGCCCAAGGTAATTTCTGGCTTTTCCATTAACCAATCTATTGGCCTGCCGGTTTTCTTCGCAAAGCATTCTAATAGAGGGGAGTACCTTTTGCACACCCTTTATGTGAATCGGCAGCTTTGTTGTAATTTGGACAGGACTAAATCTTTCAGGAAAACAAACCAGTTGTTTGTGGCCTTTGTAGGACCCAGATTGGGTAAACCTGCTTCCAAACTGACTTTATCCTCTTGGCTTAGAAACGTCATTACCTTTTATCTACCAACAGAATAACCTACCATTACCTTCTAGAATAAAGGCTCATTCTACCAGATCTGTGGCTACTTCTGTAGCTTTTCATTCCAGAGCCTCCATGGATGATATATGCGCAGCAGCCACTTGGGCAAGACCTCATACCTTCATATCTCATTACAAATTGGATTTGGCCTCCAGGGGACAAGCTTCTTTTGGTTCTGTGGTGCTCAGGAATATCCTTCCTTAGGGCCACCCAGAACTCAAGTAGCTGGGGACTTGGTCCTAGCTGTAATGTATGAACAAAAGATTTACAAAATCAGATAAAGAAATTCCCCCGGATTCACAAATCCTCCGTGTAAGACTTAATAAGTCTTACTCGGAGGCTGCAGTTGAAAGGTATGACGTCAGCATACCATGAATATGCATGAGGGCACGCTGACTCAACCGTAATTCGTACATGGACCGTGTAAGAAAGCAGGGGGCGTGTCCGACTGCCGAGCAGTCTAAATGTCCACGCCCCTGCAAGTGATTGAAAAATAAAAGCAAATACACAAGAGTGAGTCTGCTCAAATGTCCTTGCACCCAACACCACACTCCCTGACATTGTAAACCCCCATCACAGTTATAAAAAGTAAAAAGTTAAGTTTATTTTTTTTAAATACCCGAAATAGCTGCCCGTATTTGCACGTGTGTGTGCGGGTGTGCCTATTGCTTAGCTAGAGTTAGCAATTTTGACATGGAAGAGCATAAGAAAGAATGTATATGCAAATCACACCAAATAGCAATAGCGTAATGATAGAACGTTCGCACAAAGAGGCATTCACGGTTCGAGTCCCACCACTCCCCTTCGTATTTATTTTTAAATCAGTATATGAAATAATACCAGACAAATATGTGTAAATAGTAGTAAAATGCAGTGAAATGGCCAATGTATCAGTGAACAAAATAAATATTTTAAGTGATCCTGATATATAATTGCCTGCAGTTAAGCAGCGCTTCACCCAGTGCAATAGAGTTGCCCATAGTTTAATAACTGTTAACCCAGCGCAATAGAGGTAACCATAGCAAAATAGCGCTTTAACCAGCACAATGTGTTTGAGTGGACGTGCGCGCCGCGCCAACCAGGGCACCGAGGAGCAACATAGAGCAAAGTTGCTTAAACGCAGCCACACCCCCTAGCCTGTCTGGACAGTATGAAAATAAAATGAATAACAAGGTTCGAACCCAGGACTCTGTGCATCACAAGCAAAGTACAGAACCACTACGCCATGACAACTTAGGGGAAACGGCCACTGTTAACAGACATATACTTACTAATGGTAGTTTTAACCATTACTAAGCAGGTCTCCAGTCAGCCAAGAATTTTAAAAAACGGCCAATCACAAAAAAGTGTGGGAAATGCGGCATATTTAAGCTCCATATGCGGGAATACACTCCATAACTGATTGTAGCTCACATCTGCAGTTAGAATGTCTGGTGTCGGAGAGGGAACACGCTACTGAGCGCAAAGTTGGGGCATCGAGGAGTCGAAATACATGGTTTGGTTCCTTGTCCACCATCATGAGTCAAGACTCCTGCAGGGCCAGTTCCAAGGGATGGAGTACAAAGCAGAGGCTTGGAACCGGTTAGCTCATGACTTCACCAGTGCTACAGGCATTCCTCGGACTGGTGAGCAGGTCCATCACCACCATGCAGACCTGAAGAGACAGAAGCAGGACCGCCTGAACCAATGGATACAGGAGGCCCGTGGGATGCAGAATGCCCCACAACTGAGTATGTAGCCATGGAATGCAGTATGTAAGAATTGATAATTGAGTATGTATAATGGACAGGTATGTCTCAATATCCCTTCATTTACTTTACAGCTGCAGGTGACCGTGCTGCGAATCAGCAAGCCTATGCTGATAGGCTGCTAAGGCTGCACCACCAGGCAGGTTAGTGATTATTCTGCATGTATTGTTATATAAAATATGGGAGAGAGCATGAAAGAAAGTGTTGTAGTCCAATAATACAGCCATAAAATTGCCTGAAATAAGTTCTCTGCATGTACTGTCAGATAAAAACGTCAGAGAGGCAGAAAAAGAGTGTAGTAACCCATTAAGAAAGGTAACATATGTCTGGAATACTATCTCTGCAGGCACTGTCATATAAAATAAGTGAGTGAGCCTGAAAAAAGAGAGTACTAACCTATTAATAAAGGTATAATATGTCTTGAACATGTCTGCCATATGCACCGTTAAAACAAAGGAGTGATCTTGTGGAAAAGTGTGTAATGCCATTAATAAAGGTCTAAAACCCGGAGTGTGTCTGTGTCATAGAGTTTGAAATATTGTTGTACCCTTGCATTATACAAATAGTACTGTTTGAAAAAGTGCTGGCAACCCAGAGTTGTTCAGTCCCATATAAAGTGGGTGATGGAAGTGCTAGTAGCTGTGAAGCATATATACAGTCCACAACAGTCGGTTACTGGCTGGCATGCATAAGTAAATCTGGCACACGTGTAGCATGTTAGTTTATCCCCAGAAATGTGAGTGTGTGTCAAGAAATGCAGGGTTCTATACAACTCGAAGTGAAAATGTCATGTGAAAACATCCCAGATGTGTAGATAAAGAAATAGCAATGCAATCAAGAAATATGTAGCAGTAACATCTGCATCCTGGACAGTTAGTATGTCAGATATAGGTCAGGCATATATTGAACTAGCCAAGCCTATTACACAACCTAATGTATGGTAGCAAGTGTAATAATACATGTAGGGGATAGACACCTGCAGTCACTAGGAATGTAGTGTAGACTAAAAGATGTTAACCAAGGTTTTTTTCTACACCCTACTGCATGTGCAATTATAAGATGTTAACCAAGGTTTTTTTCTACACCCTACTGCATGTGCATAAACCATGCAATTCCACACCTCAATGGGTATGTGTAATCTTAAATATTTGTTGGGACATATGTCCTATTGTTCTATAAATATTTGCATTCACGTTGATGCATGTGCCCTGTTTAAACACCACAATCATGGTGGCCTGTTGCTACCAAACATCCCTGCATGCTGTTGGAATATCCACTGTGGTTCAATATATGCATGTGTTATGCTTGCTGTTCAACTGTTGGTACCTTGGTGTGTTGGGTTAATGGGAACATTACTGCATGCTGTTACAACTAATTTGGAATGCTGTTGTTTATGTTGTAATTAAACACACCTAATCACAGAACGTATGGGAAGGCCGATCCCAGTGGACCCACCTGTCCCTCCTCAGCTGGCGAGTGCACCTGGCACCAGCAGGTCCGGTGCCCAGCCCGGGCTCCCCTCCTCAGTTGGTCCTGTGCCACCTTTGGGTGGAAGCGCTGCAGGGGATGGAGCTCGTCCCCCCATGCAAGCATGGGCGGAGAAGGGCCACCTGTCACCCTTCGAAGGGTCTGGGTTGTGGTGCGTAGGGAGATCCAGCGTTCAATCGCTGATCCCCTACGCCAGCTTGAGGCGAGAGTGGCGCGTCTCACGGGTGAGCCTGCCCATCCTACACAGCTCCCAGCACAGCCACCCTCGGGGCTGTGAAGGTGCAGTGGTGACTGCCCATGGGTGGGGATCTCAGTTCCACTGTTACCATCTGTGAGCTCATGGGCTTGCGATTTCCAAACATCTGACCCCGTCAATTGTGTTCACCCACCCCCATGTGTCATACACCACTCCTGTATGCGTCTTGTCTGTTTACCTCCCCAACCTACTTCCTCTACCTCACTTCTCACTCTCACCTGAAAAAAAAAAGGGCAAGCTGTACCCACAAAAAAATTACACCCCATACATAGCTGCCCATTTCGCACACATGTCCATTGGACATGTAAACTGATAATTATAATTGGCAGTACAACATACTTTGTTGTCCTCACCCCTCTCCCAAGCGTGGAAGATTTCAAATATCACTCCAAATTTATTGCATATGCACAGCTGTTGCTGGTAACGAAATGGGCAGCTAAGGACCTTCCTTACACCCGTCCTGCACAACCCGAGCTTGTTTACCTACTGTCTGTCCCTCTTTGTGCCCCCTTTTTCACCACTTTCCTATCTCCCCATTTTCTTTTCTTTAAAAGAAATTAGCGCGGGGGTTAGTGGGAGTAAACACTTTTAAGCAGTAGTAAGCGGGTTTAAGCAAGTGTGCGCATGTGCGTGCTTAGCTAAGCGTCGCACAAACCCACGCAAACCCGCTTACAACTGCTTAAAAGTGCCTTAGTCACTCTACGGTAGGGCCCTTGTTCTGCTGAGCAGCAAAAGAAAAAAACTCTGCCAGTCTCGAACCCCAGACCATTGACACAATAGACTGCATGAATTTCCACTAAGCCACAGCAGATATACAAATAACTTGGTTCTGAAATAAATATATCATGTATTACAATGAGGGAATGTAAATGGAAATTAGGAATGGTATAACACAAATCCTGTTCTGTGGGTCTTTACCAGCAGTTGTTGTGGAATTGTATGACATGACTGTGAAAGGAGAACCAGCCATCCTAGCAGGGAATAATGTTACAGTAGCACCTTACAAACACCACATAGTATCAGACCAGGATAAATACTGGCCACAGGAATACAGTGCAATAACCACATTTGTATGGCAGTTAATTGTGTAAGTCAGAAATAAAGTACATACTCCCATGTATCCTGTGTTAGCATTTGGAGGGGTGAGTACATGTCTACACTGAGAAGTGTGTACTGGAAGCAGCAACATTCAGGTTTGAGTACAACATGCATATAACTGGCTACAACCCTAGCTTCAGATAAGAGACCTATACCAACCTTCTCACTGACACAACGGTGTCCAGAGCAAACAAGCATGGGCCCCACCTTGGACAGCTGAAAGGGCTATGCCTACCTAACCTAGCATTTTATAGCAGTGGGTTGCAATCACAGTGAGTAATGCAATCACCACACAGCAGGCTGCATGCAATTACTGAATGGTGGGCAACAATTGGTGCAGAGGCCGTCACATGCACAAGTGCAGATACCTAGAAAAGCAGGCTGTACCTGCAGTTCACACATGCAATTTTATCATTGCAGATGCTGGGAGATAGAGAGAGAGAGGGACATGGACACAAACAGAGACACAACAGAGAGAGAAACTGAGACATAAACCGAAATAGAGGGGGGAAACCCAAAACAAACAACCAAAAAAATAAAATAAAAACCTACAAAACCGTAACACACAGAGCAGGGAAATACAAAGGTAAGGTATGTAACTCACATGTATGTGTTGGCATGTAGTAGATGTTCCTGAAGAGTACTCTACACACTGCAAATCATCCATGTGTGGCAGCAGTATGTATCCGCACATGTGCATAGGGCAAGGGACATATTGCAACTGTTAGTGAAGGGCGGACAGATATCTGTCATTGAAGTTTGATATGTGCATATATCTATGTAGGTCATAGTGTGTTGCCTAGAACACAGTATGCAGTGCTGATATATGTCATGTGGTGGTTAAATGCTGTGGGACTGATTTGTCAGATCTGCTGTGTTACAGCCAGTGAGGCCTGCTAATGTTACATGGGCCGAGGACACCCACATGCATTCTGCACAACACTGTGCAATATAATCACATAACTGTACATCCCTCAACTGTCGCATAAGTGATATCCCCACCACGAAAGGTATACTGTACATGTGCCTATATGTACATCCATGTGTACAGCAATGGATGTGTACATGTATGTGTATAAATATGCATATATAATATATATATATATATATATATATATATATATATATATATATAGCCATATAGAGAAAGAGAGACAGAGTGACACGGAGTCATATGTACTGCAACAGATGTGTGGTGACCAAGCATGGACTGTAGACAAGTGTTGATACTGCAGTGCCATTCCTCCTTTCCAAAGCACTGTACCCATTAACTACCACATAGGTAGAGATCTAACTAACAGTGAAGATGTGATAAGGGAACATGGGACACAGGTGAACAGTAACCTCAGCTTTGATGAAGACAGTGCCACACTACACCTGTAATCAGTCTGTGTGTTATGTGTCATGACAACAGGTGTGTCATCTATAGAAATATAGGGCAGTGTTCCCCTCTACTCATCACAATGCCCTGTGTGGTATGTACCTCAGATGACAACTGCACCAGGTGAAAAGGCCACAGACATACCTCCCAAAGGGTAATACGGGCCTCAAACAGATGCCCTATGCAGACTGACTCACAAAACCACATCTACACTGTATTGCATACTGGCCACACAGAGGTGACCTCTGCCGGACATACAGAGGTATGTCACACCCATAGCTGGGTGACAACCACCATGGCAACATATCACAATCCCTCCGGGATACACGCTCTAGGGCCCTAAACTTTGTCAGCTCACTAAACAGCACATGCTGGAGGGATAGGTTCCCATCTCAGAGATATGCCATACACCGGAATAGACCACCTAGCAATAGCAAACAAGGCTCCTCATTAGCAGTTGTCATAAATATCCCTGATGATTGTGTGGGAGATTGGTAATACACCCCAGGAAACACCTCTGTGGTTCTGGTTGGCAGGGGCAAGTGAAATCCAAGTACATGTGTGTCAAAGGCCAGGGTAGCATATGGCAAGGCTGCCATAGGCCCTAGGGCCAACAGCATATTACCTACCTATGACACTATGCACTCACACGTACTCAATGCAATACCTGCTATGTGAGGTTGAATAAGTGCAATGCTGAATGTGTGCAAGGTCTGTAAAGGTGTGATAGCTTAGTGTGAAGTTGTATCTGACATGGTAGTGTCTATCCTAGCTGTGAGGACAGCAAATGATGTGTAATGTACTGTTAGGCAGACATAGTAGCACGGCATATGATGTGACGTAGTTCCTTGTTGACGAATGTGGTGTCTCATTGTAGGCTAAAGCAATACATGTATGCTTAGTGAGTGGTACTGCTGGTGAATCCAACTCCCATATGAACTGTAGTACTGCCAGAAGCTGTAGGCCTAAACAGCACAGTATGGTGTGTGTTCACATTGCTTGGAAACACTGTCATATGTGTTTCCTGTAGTCTGCACAGAGGACAAAACTCAGGCATAAGGATGTGTAGTGTGTAAGTAGTGGCACACAGTACTGTATGGTACACAGGTAATGCTCATCTGTGTTGGCATACAGTGGTGTGTTGTATGTTTGTCTGATGTGTCTGTAATCATGCCTGTACAATGGCTGCAATCATATGTGTGTTACAGGGTATACGTGTGTATCCAGCAATATATATACTCTGTTACAGCAGTATGCCACCTATAGTAACAACTGTACACATCTGTTAGGCAGGGCTATGGCATCAATGACTAGGGTGGTTGACTGGTACTACTGTACCTGTACTTTACATCCATTGCAATGGATGACATCTCTGTTTGTGCATTGGTGTGATATACACCCCTGTCTTGAGGTTCTGCAATGTGTAACAAACAGTGTGTCGGGTACTGTTGTATAGTGGTGTGATATACAGAGTGTGCCAGGCACTGTTAGTTAGTTGTGGCCTGAGAACCAGTAAGTGGTATTGAACGTGTGTAACCTGACAGACAATAGGATGGCATATATGTCAATAAAGTGATATCTGTGGTTAAAGGTGTAAAGTGTGCCACAGGACCCGCTCACACATATTGTTCATATCTTTTTCAGCCAGATGGCCTACCAATGCAATCCATCGTACACAGCGGATGAGGAAGAGGTGATACTACAAAGCCTATTGCAGCAGTGCACGATGCTGTTCTCCAGAAGCAGCCAGCACCAGCAGGAGCGGACTGCACTGTGGCAGGAACTTGTTCGTCGGGTAAATGACATAGGCATGCATAACCGGACATATGAGCAGGTACGCCATCACTGCAGTGATTTAATTAGACATGTCCGGCGGCGTGCGTCTGATATCCAAAGACAACAGCATGCCACAGGTGGTGGAGTGGCCATTCATCCCCCCCTCACCAGAGTGGAGGAGCTGCTCCAAAGTGTGGTGGCTCCTGGACAACAGCAACATCAACCTCTGACATGTGTTGTCATGGAGGCCGGAGCCACCCAGCACGTCCACCCAGAGCAAGCAGGTAACATGCCCTATCTGTAGACGACAGTTGACTGTATTAGATTATGTCTACGTGAGATGTGTACTGTGTGTTTAGCTGTTCTGCTGCCTAGTGTTGTGCAATACTGATACTTTGAATAATATCTCTACACCTGTGACTGTTGACTGTTGTTATACTGCAGTTTAGCATACCCACTGTAGCAATGCCACAGTTGTGGCCACTGACTAACTCTCTCACATTCTCGTAGGTCCCTCTGGTGTAACAGCAGGGCAGCCGATCCATGCTGGTGAGTGTGTTATAACTGCAATGTTGGTAATGAAATATGCATGTCATAGGTGAGGTGCAGGCCATATACACATAACACACCTACGCATAATGCATGCCATGCATGTTTGCTGTAAGACATTGCACAGCTCAGTAATGTCAGTAGCTGCCTTACTGACGTGCAATACACAGAGCATAAGAAACAGTTGTGGCAACCCCGTACTGCACATTGGATAGACATAGTTGCAACACCTGTACAGTACATAACACGTTTATCATACACAGTACACAAAGACATGCTACATATGGCGTAACCACACACCCACTGTAAGGTCACACCTTGGTATCCCACATGTCATTCACACACACATGATGTACCTCAGGGGTAGAGGCTTATCATGGGGCTGTGCAACACTCTTCAACACATAACACAGTCATGTTAGGCGATGCTCCGTATTGGGCACCTCATACACCCATGTACAAAGTGACTGTGTAATAGTGAACGTAGCCACGGCACTGCAGTTCAGGCACAGCATGCTAGGTGGTGGTCTGTCACACAGTAGTAGCCGTGAGTGACCACAAGATGCATGATGATGGCACATGGTGGTGCACCCCATCCAGTTACAATGACCACAGTACTACACATAGCGGTCTTTGCTTTGCACCTCATTGTTGTGTGTGCAAACATATGCACCTATACACAATATGCATAGCATGTTGTGTGTGTGTGTATGCTTACATATGCCAGTATACACAATATGCACAGCTGTCGCCATCTGTACAAAGAGTCACATATATGTCCTGGAATGCTTTTCGGTGTATAGGTCACATGACACACATTGGGTATGTGTGGTGTTTAATGTTGCAGTCATGTAGCACGCCATGTCATGGCTGGCACCGACATATCTGCAATATGTCCCACACTCGCCATAACCACTGTATAATGGCCATGTCGAGCATTGGGATTCCTTCACATCTACATGCACCATTCATCCCATGTCTGTACATTGCATGCATTTGCTACACCTGTGCCCACTATTATTTGCTATGGACACAGACACTGTAAGCAGATATGGCAATCTATGTGTCACACAGATAACACATGCAGCCATGGTATGTATACCATTGAGTGATGGTGCACAGGACATTGCAGAGCAGATAATACTTGCACAGTAATGTTGTGTCCATGTACACATTGTGTTCCAGGGTGTAGACAATCACTGAACAACTACACACATGCGTCACAGCCATGTATAATGTCATTAAACAGGGCCATCAACACTTGCACTGCATGGTCTTGAGCAACATATATTCTGCATGCTGACACATGTGAGGTGACTGTTTGCCTTGTGATACTGTCACCCATCTTCACCCACTATTGTGTATGTGTTGGATTGCTGGTGTGTATGTGCTGTGGTGAGCAGTGTATTTGTGTTCATGTGTGCATGTGTGCTAACATCATGTACAGATTGTGAAGTGTGTTTTCTGTCTTCCTTCCACAGGTGCTGAGTTAGGGGTGTCTGAATACAGCAGGGAACCTGATGTCACTGCCACTAATAGTGGAGATGATGAGACATGTATTGTGGTACAGGAAGGTCTGTCAGGGTCTGTCATTGGTCCACCAATCGACAGTACACAGCGTTCAACCCCATCTATGCGCACACTCATACTGCCAATACATCCCTCATCACCAATGGCCTTAGCTGAGGGACAGCATACAGTCAGCATTGACCAGGAGCGTGTGGTACCCATGGCACGTGCATCCCCTCACAGCAGCCATAGCCAGATTACTGGAACGGTACCACATAGGCGGATGTCCAGGGGTTCTTGGGGGAGCACCACTGGTCATATTGCCCCTGGCAGACGTGCCCCCAGAGGTATTACAACCTCCAGTATGTTCTGAGCTGCAATGCAGGCACAGGCACATATGGAACGGTACACCCGACAGGGACTAAGGGTGCAGAGGGCCCATTACACTGCTATCAAAGACAGCATCCGTGACCTTGCCGGTGCCATCCGGAATTACACCAAGGTCATTGATAGCCATTGGAGGGAGACATTAGATATCCTCCACAATGTGTTAAGCATGAGCCAGGACCGTGCGGGATGTATGGAAAGCCGACGCGGACGCATGCCAGCAACAGCATCAGCTGGCAGTCGTCGCGGACGGACCACGGATCACAGCCGCTTCCGTAGTGGCAGTACCAGCCCCAGCAATGCTGGGGCTGGCCAGTCCATTGACCATCCTACTAGACCACGTGCACATGGCACTGGCCAGTCCCAGCAGGAACATGGGTCCAGTCATTATACCTCTGCCTCTGATGATAGCACCCAGTCAAGGTTGGTACCCGATACTGCCCATAGCACCCTTGCCAGGCACAGGTACCGTGTCCGTGGCCAGAGACAGTGATCTGTATGGCCTAGCAGGTACAGTCTGTGGCTGTCCCACAACCGCCCATATATGGCAGCCACATGGTGGAGTTGTGTGCATGCAGACACACACACATTAACCAAACAACTAGGGCTAACACATACACACACACATTACATCAACATTGGCCCATGCTGTACTGTTGTCCCTCTCTCACACACACACACACGTCGATTGGATGGGTCAATGTCGGGCTCTGGCAAACCAACAACACACCCTGTGCATATGATGACACCTGTGCCACCTCCTGTCATCTGTCACATTGATGCAGGAATAGGCTAACATGGTTCTGATGCAGAGGGTGACATAGCAGTGTAGCAATAGTAGCAAGTTGCCAACAGGAAAGTGTACTGATATCCTTGTAGGTATATCTAAGCAGGCATTATGCATCACAGCTCTAATCGTCATTGTAGCATTGTTTACACCAGTGTTAGGTCTGAGTATGTATTGTCCACCCATGTGCCACTTGGCTGAAGTGTACAGTGTTGCCAGCTTGTGTTAGTGAGTGGACAGTACGTGTGTGATGTGTGCATTACAAATTAGCAGGTATGCATCTGTGAACATGGTGTGTGCGCACTGTCTGCATGTACGTGCATAGTGGACACATGGGATGTGCGACATACCCTGTTGTACACATTGTTAACATCTCATGGTATCTTTCGATGGCCAGTATGCATTCTACTACAGATATGTTCTAACATGGGTACACGTGTGTATGACATGGGTTGACACTATGCTGTGGGTGATACTGTTGATATCTGTCAATGATCTGCAGTCTGGTAGTATACACCACCTCAACAGCATGACTATAACCAATCATTAGATGATGTCCTGACAAATGACACACAGTTGTAGGGAACTCAGTAACAGTTGTATCCTTCCGGTACTATACTATAACAGTAACCAGTCGTATTGACCGCCATACGTTCCTGGGACCACACCTGTGTGGCATATAGCCCTCTTAGGTACATGCAAACACACTAGGGATATGTCCATCCACATCTGGAAATGCATGCATTGGCCTACACTGCATTCCCTGGATGGGACGCATATCCTACACAAGGGTATCATACAGACAGATACCTGTTGTCCAATACATGCTGTATAGTCATAAGCTGACTATGGCATAGTCACCCATATTTACTCGACATACTATCCCGATAGTACCACATAGGTGGTAGCCCTGAACATGTATGTTGGGTACCAATGTGTACAGACAGACACGTGTTATGTCATCTGTCCCTTGGTATCCACATATCCATAGGTATTGTGGGGTCCATCGGTGTTTCACATAACACATTAGGGGCCTGCATGCATATCCACAGGGCTGTTGTACACCTATAATGACTGTCCATTACTGCCAGTCGTTGTGTATGAACATGTGTAACACATACCCCAGGCAATTACCCTCGCTCACTGTACTCTATAGTACGTGTCATGGGTGTGTGTGGCACAGATGACCTTGGCCACGGATCACTACAGTGACTGGGCTTGTCGCATACACATACATGTGTGACCTATGATCTGAGAAGCAGCGGCACAATCTGTCGAAGGAAACAAATGTATTCATGTAGTATGCAGGCTTCACACCTATGTACTGATTGAGGTCACATGTACACATATTCATTTGCGACGCAGATACCTGATGTGTGCAATGCACATACTGTTTTAATCATATGTCATTCTGTAGTAAAAGCAAAACCCACACTGCATTGACCGCCTGTGGCACACACACACACTCAGCGTTTGCAGGATTCAAACCCCTACCTAACTATGTTATGATACTAGAGAGATACGCATTAACACGGTGCGCTATATGCTTTCCTGGTTGGTTTCTGTTCTCCTGATATATTTGTAGGATGCTGACATCATCAGACATTCCAAAGAGGGATGTACCTCTTTTATTGTGTTTTCCCAGTCTCCAAAAAGGCTACTCCTCTCAAAGGAAATCACACACATACACACACACACTGTCAGCGTTTACAGGATTCAAACCCCTACCTATGTTATGATACTACAGAGATATGCATTAACACAGTGCGCTATATGCTTTACTGGGTGGTTTCTGTTCACCTGATATATTTGTAGGATGCTGACATCATCAGACATTCCAAAGAGGGATGTATGTCTTTTAATGTGTTTTTCCAATCTCCAAAAAGACTATTCGTCTCAAAGGAAATCGCACACATACACACACCCCCCCCACACACACACACACTGTCAGCGCTTGCAGGATTCAAACCCCTACCTAACTATGTTATGATAGTAGAGAAATACGCATTAACACAGCATGCTATATGCTTTGCTGGGTGGTTTCTGTTCACCTGATATATTTGTAGGATGCTGACATCATCAGACATTCCAAAGAGGGATGTACGTCTTTTAATGTGTTTTCCCAGTCTCCAAAAAGGCTACTACTCTCAAAGGAGATCACACACATACACCTCCCCACTAACACACACTGTCAGCGCTTGCAGGATTCAAACCCCTACCTAACTATGTTATGATACTAGAGAGATATGCACGGCGCGCTATATGATTTACTGGGTGGTTTCTGTTCTCCTGGTATATTTGTAGGATGCTGACATTATCAGACTAGACATGGAAATGTGTGTGCACTTTTTTTATGCAATGCCAGGAATGATCCATGTGGGTCAGCAGGTATCAACAGCTTGAACAGGACCCTGTGAGTCTCACCTTGTGTGATCTATCTGTGGACGCAATGACATCCCTTCATATGTCAACACATATCTATGCACAGATTGTTGGTTTTGTGGATACGACGTGTCTGTGATGTTGATGAAGAGCTCAGGGTATACTGGTTGTAGTACATATTGTATCATGCATTGTCTGCTTAGACTTTATATTTTTATATATATATATATATATATATATATATATATATATATATATATATATATATATATATATATATATATTCTAAATGTTGTAAAAAATTTCTTTAGTGTTTTTTTAATGTGTTTTTCAATGTTTTTTAATGTATGTTCTTAAATTTTTGATCATATGACTCTTGGGCTGCAGGTCATGTGATTGTATTGGGCTCTTATTTAAAACATTGCTTGTGATTTAACCTGTATTAAGCATTGAGAAAGGTTGTGTAACCTGAAAGCTTTGCGTGTCTTATAAAGGTTTTTCTTCTCAACGGTGTGTATTATTTGGAGAACTCTTTTGATACAGCTTTTGTTTTTACCTTTGATAATGCTGCTCAACACCAGATGTATTACCCTCACATTGACCACACTCAGGAATCTCCTCAGTATGGAGAATAGCAATATCTGTGCACTAACAGACGCATGGTTCAGGCTCCCACATGCACACCAGCACTACCAGGTTATATTTCGTACCATGCTTTCTGACCACATAACTCAGAATGGCCAACACAAATTGGGGGAGTATCTATATACATCACAGATACACATACCTCCGGGTCGGTAGCACTGCACAAAGCATCACAAACCATACATATGCACCTAACATTGTGCAAATCTGCCTTTTGGTTTGTTGCCTGCTACAGACCACACTCGCAAATTCAGCAACCACACTTGTCTTTCCGGGGAACACTGGACAATATGACTGTCTCCCCAAACACCATTATATTGGGTGACATCAAATACACACACATTGACTGGGGATAGTACTCAGGCCCCAAAACCCTCGCCCAACAGTTGCTACAATTTGTAAACTGATATGCTATGGCACAACCGGTCACCACACCCACAAGAGGGGACAACATATTGGACATGATCATCACCAACATGGGGACTCTATGTTCCACACCTGCGATATACCCCTCATTGGTAAGGACAGAACATACTTTATCTCACTGGACATCCATATCCCGTCCCCACACCCATCCTGGGTAATCTTGGTGAACTTCCCAAAAGCAAATGTCACACTTCTCCATACCATGGTGGTATCCTTCAGAGACCCTGGGTCAGTGGTAAGTATGGCTAAGACTGCTGAATCCTTTACATACACATTCTATGGACACCTAGTGGACTGCATGGATCGTGCTATCCAAAATAACACCTCGACTCACTTCTCCAATGGCAGGGTACCTGTCTAGTGGACCCCGGCCATTAATACGCTATACAACAAAAGGAGGAAGCTACTACATGATAGAGCACAATCCCAGACAGGGAAGGCATCTGTGATCTGTACTAGCAGACAGCTACAATCACTCGTGTATTTGTCAGGCACGCTTCTAATGGACAATTGCACCAGACACATCAGACACTCACAAGGCCTTCTTCAGTTAATTCAGGTACCTGGCTGGACACTCACTGATATGCTGTGTGTTACTGCATACTGACTGAACATACCCTGAACCCACAGACATTGCCAACATCCTGGCAAACAGGTTCAATGCAGATGTCTCCCCCCCCAACCCCCCTAAGGAGGTACTGTCCACCCAACAGAGTATAACCTCCCTGACATCACGAATAAACAGGCGAGTGCTGCCCTCCCCACAGCGGATAACACAGCATCAATGGGACCAGACTGTCCCGGCCTGTGTCGTACACAGCCTTCATGACAGACGTAACCCTCACATTACATCACTGTTCGATATCAGGGTTACTGTAGGATTTGTACCCACGGAATGGTGTACAGCGATAGTGGTCCCGCTCCACTGAATACTGCCATAACATACCACAGACAATATTGGCCTATAAGGCTAACTAGCCTGTTCTGCAAAGCTATGGAGCGTATTGTAATGGGACTCATGCACATAGACATGAGAAACCTACAGACACTGGGTCCTACACATTACAGTATTGTTGTGGGCAGATCTTGCCTGTTGGACCTGTTTGTATTCTTTAAACAGTTACCAGGTCCATCAGTGTTGGGACGGTTGTGCACACAGCCTGCCTGGACCTTGCACAACCGTTTAACACAATACCCCACACAGCCATTATGCATAGGCTCACCGGCATCAATATCGACACATATCTCACACGATGGATTGCTACCTGGATCAGGGATAGCACCCACATGCTCAGTGTTGCAGGTGCCATGTCTGACTATGCACCAGTTGCACGTGGCATCCCACAAGGCTCAGTCCTGGGACCTCTCTTGTTCAGTATATATTTGTGTGACGTACAGGCTATCACAGGAGGGATATGGCTGCCCATGTTCACAGATGACTGCAAACTGGGTGCCATAATCAACTCTCCAGCTGGCACATGCATACTCATACAGGGTCTCACAGAGATAGGATGACTGGTGCCTGAGCCATGGCCTACGGCTACATGCCATTAGTTGCATAGTCATCCCCTTTGAGAATGACAACATGCCCACACATTACCACATAGGTAGTAATCAATTACATACGGTAGCAGTTGTTACGGGTTTGGGGACACGACCTGTTCGTACTCTCGCCTTTGATAATCACATTGCCAAAGTGGTTAGACAGTACTTCTACATAGCCCACCATATCCCACATGGTTTCACGTGTTGATCATGTGTGGTCATTGTGCCCCTATACTCATCATAGCCATGCTTGGTTACAATGCCACATTTCGGTTGTACCTTACCCAACACCTGCAGCAACTGTAATGGCCACAAATGTTACTCATCAAGCAGATGTAGGGACTCGCACAGTGCAGATACAGTAACTCCAGCTCTACTCAGTCACTTACCACCTACACAGATGTGTTGTGTGCCTGTAGTTTAAGGCAATATCTGACCCAGAATTAATGGACATGCTCCACCTCCGGATATCCAACTCCCTTGGAGCTACACACTCCAGGGACATATACCTCAGCACAGATGTTAATAGGACATGCTGGGGGGGACAGATTATTATCCAAAAGGCTTCACTCACTGCAGAGTGTAGTCCCAGTTTTGCATAAGCAGAGCCACCCACTGACCACCTACAGGTGACATCTTGACAAGTGGATGGGTGATTGTATGTGTACCCATGGGATATCTTCTGGGTCCCTGCTAGACAGAGACACAATACACTAAAAGTAAATGGGCTATCTTGTGTGACCTACTATTCACGGGCACAGTGTTCTGATTTGACTGGGTTGCAGCAGCCAAACACACTCTGGTTATGCTTGTACATGCCTTAGGGCAGATAGCCTAGTATCAACCTCTGAACCTATGAAAATGTTCATGATGCACAATGTTTATTGATGATACTGTTTGCAGGTTTTTAATCAGCTTTGCTTTCCCACTTTCTATAAACCGCTTAGGTATCTGCAGAACATATTTGATTATGACAGGTTTCCACTATATTATATATGTGTCTCTTGTCATATAAGTGTATGCACAGGGCAGATTGCTGGATAGTGAGAGGTTCCTGGGTTAACACATGCAACTGCCTGATATGTGTGGCCCACTGCTGTACTCCAACATGGCCTAAGTGTGTGAGCATGCCCAGTTCAGACTCAAGTGTTCTGTTGCCTGACATTTGTCTCATGTATTCGTGTGTGAGCATGCCCAGTGTGACCTTTCACAATTTTGCTGTCTGAGGTCCACTACATTTGTTGATGTATGTGTACAGGTCCAATACTAACATTTCTACTGTGTGTGTTGAAAGTCCGGTTCTATTCTTACTGCAGGACTCACCTTTGTGTCATAACTCGACAGGGATTATGCTGTGCCTGCAGGTTTTCCATGGAATACTTTGCATAGACTTATCAACATTTCTTCATACAGGTTAACCACTGCAGTACTGTCATGGTTTAGTGGTTAAGTACTATGACTATAGTGCACAGTATCCTGGGTTCGAGGACCATCACCGCTTATATTTTCATACTGAGCAGACCAGACTGCTTAAGGGCCAGAAGAGCAACTATGAACATGCTGGCTTTTGTTCAGCTGTGCCCTACTTAGACCCAGCTTGTCCAGCATTGCTCAATATTAACCATCATTGCTGGACATTGGCCAATATTACTCAACATTGACCACATTTGTACTAGTTGGTGTGTGCGATTTTGTTTACATATACTACATGGTGGTAAATGCTGTTTAGCACTGCTTTATATTGCTTAACACATGGCAATCATGCGTCAGGTGTTGATGCAGGGCTGCATATGTCGGATGCACATACTACACTCCCTATACATGTTTGAAAGCAGGTAGTGTCAACGTAGGCATCCCTTTTACTATATGTGCAGGTCAGAGAGAGGTATAATTTCCAGAGTTCCTATTGAGGCAGTGTATGTGCTATGTGTTGCCTCTATGCCAAGGCCAAAGCATACTGGGCACACCTCCTTCTGCCTACTGGGGCAGGCTCAGGTTGTTCCTCCTCCGAGTCACACTCTGCCTGTGATGGCCCTGGCAATGGTGGGGGGGCTGTTTGACCCGGGCCTTATGCTGGTCCTGCGGCAGCTGTTTTCGCAGGATCATATTATGTAGCATAGCACATACCATGACAATTTGGGTAAATGTAGTTGGTGAGTACTGCAAGCCTCCACCAGATGTGTCCAGGCACCGGAACCGTGACTTGAGCAGCCCAAATACACGCCCTATTACATTTCGTGTTTATGCGTGTGCCTCATTATGGCGTTCCTGTTCAGGTGTGTGTGCGTTTCTGATGGGTGTCATCAGCCACGGCTCCAGTGCATAGCCAGCATCCCCCACTAGGTGTCCATGTGGGATGTCCCCATTGGCAAATGTCTGGTACAGCTGCGTCAGATGCCAGATATGGGAATCATGGTAGCTTCCAGGGCAGCTAGCACACACATTCAGTATTATGCCCTGGGCATCACACACGACCTGGCAGTTGATGGAGGGGAAGCCCTTGCGGTTGAAGTAGACCCTACCCCACTCACCGGCTGGTGCTTTGATGCATATGTGAGTGCAGTCTATTGCACCCACTACCTCAGGGTATTCTGCTATTTGCTGGAAGAGATGCATATTGCTGGCCAATACCTCACAGGAATTGGGGAAGTATACATGATCACCGGCATGTGCTGACATGGCATCCAGGAACTGGTGCAGTACCCTGGATGCTGATGCCTGTGATATTCCCATCATATCACCAGTTGGTCTCTGGAAAGTACCTGTTGCTAATATTCTTAGGCCAACACATACTTTAGTTCCCACTGGGATGGGTTCCCCTCTGTTGGTTCTGTGTGTGAGGCGTGTCCTGCACAGCTCAACAGTTTGTTGCAAGAGGTCTCTGTCCACTCAATAGCGCTCCACTATCTCCAGCTCATGTAGCCCCTGGTAAGCTACCCTGGGCCTGTACACTCTTCTCCGTATCCTCACTGTGGGTTGTCCAGCAGCATTTGCATTATCACCACCCTCAGCATGTTGCATATGTCGCGTTATAACAGCAATGGCAGCCCCTAACATTTTTTGTCTCAGTACAGCTTTTTCAGTTTTCACTTCTATTAGCTTACTGCAGTGTTGCAGTGTCTCTTGAGAGAAACATAATGGACTGTTGTTTGCAGTGTTTTAAGGGCTGGGCTGGGCTAGTGTTCTGCCTGGGTTATTGCCTGATTCTGATTGTTTTCACCTGCTAGCTCTGCTAGTACTCCCTGGTAACTTCCCTACTATTTGGTGTGCTTCCTTTTTCCTTTCTGTTTCCTGAGGGGGGAGTACCTCACACACAAGCGCAAACACGTGCACAGCTGCTCACACTCGTGCACACATGCTTACACTGATGACAACTTGCTTATTCTTGTTAAAACGCGCGCGCACCGGCGCAAACGTGCTTACAACTGTTTAAACAGCTTTACATATGCTTACTCAAGCTTACACGCACGCACGCACACACGCTAACACGCGCACACACTGTCTTACTCTGGTTTACTGGTACGCACACGTGTGCATGCACGCTCAGCAATAAACTTTGGTATTATCCACGGCATACACCTTCCATTTCTTGACTTTACTTGGCCTACCTGTTGACACACCTCTTTCAATAATATGTAATTGTCGGCTGACACATGACACTTTGCTCCAATGAGCTTCACTCCTTTCATACATGCCCCCCTCATGATGTCACCTATCTTCTCTGTTGCTCCCCTTATCCTGCTCCTACACTCCACTGACTGTGCTCATTTCCTATGTAAACTTGCGATTCACTATCCTAACTCTCATTTGCATAGGATTGCCTACTAATGCTTGGTTACATCTCTTAGACTGAGCTTCCCCCCTTAGCAACCTCTACTCTGTGGCCATGTTGTCTTCAGCCTGCCATTCACTTGCATTGTAAATTTATTTTCGCTATAAAATCCGTTTTTGGCTTGCGCGAGCTGGAAAACTGCAGTTATCGGTTCCGAGGTCCTAGCTGTAATGAATGAACAAAAGATCTACAACACAGAAGGAACATTATGGTAAGACATAACTTCTTTTTTCTACTTTCTGTTGCTCAAGTTGTGCTAAAAGTTTCTGTGCTCTAGAGTTATCAAAGACAGTTGCTTAAAAGCAGTCATTCTAAACTCATACATATTATCAAGGTAATCCATTGTTTTCTGTTTAGCATTGTGCAGTTGCTCCTCCTCTTGCTTTGTGAGATTCCTCATGTCCTGCAATACTTCAACATTTGTCAGTCCCTGTAAAAAAAAAATATTTTAACCATATCTCCCTTTCTTTTATTTCCACCCTATTTTTAAACTCCACTTTAATTTTATCCCACTCCCTAGATATATTTTCAGAAGAAATTTCTATCTTCTCTAATAGCTCCTGAATAATTTCCACTACCCATTCCTTTCTTTCAACAGATGGGCGAGAAAGTGCCAGTGTATCATTTTTATTTCATTATCCTGTGTTTTTATTTTGGTTATTATTGGTGCATGATCTGAAATAGTCATTGGATGGATATTGAGACCTTCAGTTAAATGTATGTGTTCCTGTGAAATGTAAATTCTGTCCAGTCTAGCCCAGTTTTTGCATCTGTGAGAATAATATGCAAGTTCAGTCTGAACTCCTAGTACTGAATTCACATCTTCCATGCCAAATATTTTCATACATTTCTTTAAAAATCTACATTCTTTTGTTATATTTCCCTTCTGGGCCCTCCAGACACCTTTTCATTGTTGCAAATCAAATTCCAGTCCCCACCTATAAGTAATATTCATTGCTGAAAACTGATTATTTCTCCCAGAATTGTCTTAAGCTCCATTAAACCAGTTTTTGGTACAATATAAATACATGCCAGTGTCATCCTCCTTCCTTGCCAGTAGCCCCTTAGTACTACAAATCTACCATTAATGTATTTTTTATCTTCTTCCGTCACTATTGGAGCTCCTCTTGCAATTAATACAAGTACTGTTCCTTTGCCCCAGGTATTTCACTGAACAACCATTCTGAAAACCTTTATCAAATTCACATGTTCATGTTTCCAAGTGTTTTATCATAGCTTTTTGCACTCTACATTTTTCATATAGTTCACTACTCTTTCTCTACTCTTTTGCATTTTTCTGTGAAACAATTAACTTTAAATTAATTTAAAATTGAAATACATGCATCATATTCTTGAAAAATTATTACTCCCACCTTTTATGTATAACATCTTTTTTGTTAAATGTCTAGTTCCAGCTTTTGTGTGACATGCATGTACTTTTTGTCAGGTTAAACTTGTATACAGTTGTTTCTTGTCATCTCCATTTGAGCCTATGTCACATCATACAGAACTTTGCATTTTTGTTTCAAGGTTTTCAATAAAAGAAAAACACAAACCAAATGCCCCCTAAAACCTATTCACTTAATAATAATGCACAAATTAATGTACATCTTCAAGTTTTACCCTCCTAATAGGAACATATATTCCAAACTGACAGCCACAGATAGACTTGGGATAACCTAAAAGAAAAGTTATCCATACTGAGAGACATGGTACAGCCTGTGGTTCTATTAAGTGCTGTCTAGTTTGTGTTATATTTATAGCTCTCTCAGGTCAGAGAGAGCTTGAATGGTTTCAGAAAACATTTTCTCCTACCCATTTCTCTTTATCAGATTGTCTGCTAGAGACATGAGAACCAGACATAAAGCTGTTTAACAGAAATGTGTGCAGTTGTCTTATACTTTTCTCTAGGTTACTAGAAGTCATGTCTGGAGCTTGCACTGCTTTTTGCTGAACAGCTGGAGTACTCTTCCCAGTCAGTTTTATTTCCTCACCTTTTGTAGCCAGTGTTCTTTCTTGTCCTCTGTATTTCTTTTTTTTCCTGGCATTTAGGCAGTGCACTTACTAGCCAGTTAATAAAATTTACCCAGAAATGTAAGTCCACTGGCTTTTTATGCTGAGTTTCTGTTTTCACACTGGGAGAGCTAGAATTAAGCTGCTACTCAGTGTGCAGCCATCTTGGAAGTCCCATTTGGTGTCGGACCTTTTTGATGGGTATTTGGACATAATGAAATTCTAGTACATTTTGATGTGAATCTGTTCTGAATGTAGACTGGTACACCTCTACCTTTTTCCCCTCCTGTTCAGTAGCTGGTCTAAATGTGTGGAAGGCATTATAGCCCTGCACAGCTGGAGTGCTCTTCATTTTTTTAAACCATGTCTCCATCACTACAGAGGTGTCAAATGTCTTCCATGGTGAGAAGGGCTTGCAGGAGTTGTTTCTTGTTCAGGTTCCTAGCATTGATCAGTAACACCTTTAATATTTCCCTTTACTTGTTTCATTATGTTGGTAGGTTTACCAGGTTAGCATTGTCTAAAAAGGCACTGGATGGATGGACAATGTTTTTGCCAATAATCATAACCCCAGAGGGGACAGACATAGGCCATCTTTGGTGAAGCAGCATGGTTTGTCAATCATGTCCTTCCAGGCTGACAAATGTTTGACCCCCTTTGAACGACACCAAAAACTGATCCAATTACTGAAGTCAGTTATTTTTGCAAATATCACGGCATCATCCTTGGTGAGGATAGAATGCTGCTCAGTGCTAGGCTCATACCTGCCTTGGACACGCAGTCTGAGAGCTACATCACATCTCTCTTCATATAATCCAGGGAGGTACTCCTCAAGTCATCAACACCGTTATGATCTATGACAGAGGCATACTGGTACTTGAGGGCATGTGTGATTTGACAGATCCTGGCACATGATAAGCAGCTAACAATCACTCTTTCCTTGCTTAGCCTGATAAGAGGCACATCTGTATATCTTACAATGGAGTCACCTTTAGCAAGAATGATTGGTTGGGTCAATGCCCAATTTACTGTCTCAGCATCTATGACTTTTTGGGACTCCTTGTGCTATATGAGGAAGTAGGTTTAATATGTTGAGTGTGCTTTGTGCCTGTGTTGTGTTTTGGAGACCTTTGAGGTTTAGGGATGTTAATCTTTAGAACATCAGAATGTGATGAGATTATGTTTATTGTGTTGGAGTGCTGTGTGTTGTACTGCAGAAGATTTTGTTTCTCGAGTTTACTGTCTGTGAGATTTTTGCCTACAAGGATATTCTATATATGTACATCTCACACACTGACATATGCTGTTTGAGTAATAGATGATCATCAGACATGAGACATTTCTTATACTGTCTCAAGATACCCATCTCAGTCAAGCTTGTAGGGAAGTTGTGGGGAAGTGCTGGTCCATGATACTGAGAGGAATGACTCTGGGGACAGGGTAACTATAACTGGAGTTTGGTTTTTGAACAATGTTTGGGTGGACTTGCTACTGAATATTTAAATTTTAATATAAAACAACTAGTCTGGAAATCCTCTGCTAGTGGCAAGTACCAGTAAACTAATTATAGTAAAGAAATCACTAATTTGATACTAAATTCAGTGCAAACTGTATCAGTACACACAATGTTAAGCAATTTCATCACAGGTCTTTTAACCTGGTGAGTAGTTTAGGGGGAGGGACTTTGCAAAATGGTACTTATGTGCTTATTTTTAATGGCCAATAATCAGGGAGAGGGAAGGAATTATCATAAGGGTCAGGCAACAACAAATACACTGGGTTTAAGAACACAACTAGAATTGGGTAGGTGGGATGGAAAAACAGTCAAACCGTTAGCTGTGAGATGGCTTGCCTGGAACTGCCCCAATGCAAAGTAAAGACAAGTCCTAAACTAGCCTGACATACACTCAGTACACAAGAATGATACTAATCTTGAATAACAGTCAGGTCACTTAAAACAGCAAAAATGCAGTACAACTATGTACCGGAATCACTAATATAGGCTTAAAGACATTGGCTAAAGTGGATATAAACTGTTAAAATGATTTAAAATCCGATCAAGAAATGAAAACATTTGTTGGTGGGTCTTGATGCAGAGAAGTCATTTGACAGTGTAAACTGGGATTTTTTTGAGTAGGGGATTGGAAGCATTTGCATTCCCTGATAAAAGAATAAGGTTAATTAGAAGGATCTATGAGGGATTGGAAGCAATAATTTAAGTGGGAGGGTTCCTCTCAGATACGTTGTATTTGAACACAGAAACCAGGCAGGGATGTCCATTTTCCCATTTTTATTTGCTTCATATTTAGAGCCATTGGCAAAGAAAATAAGGGCCTTAGAAATACAAGGATATAATTGGTATGGTAATGAAGAAAAGTTGGCATTCTTTGCAGATATTATTTTGTACCTGATAAATCCAGAAAAGGACATCTCAGTATTATGGAACACTTTGAGACAGTTTCTAGTATTTTCAGGATATAAAATTAATGAAGATAAAACAAAGGCTATAGCTGTAAATTATGTACCCACTCATGACTTGGTTCATCAGTAACCATATGTATGAGGACATAAGATTAAGTGTTTAGGAGTAGAAATTTAAAAAAGTCTTCTGTTATGGCAGCTAAGGATATGTGGGAAGAGACTAAACAAAACGATAATACAAAAATTGAGAAACTGGACACCCTTATTTATGGATAGTAAGATACAAGCAGTGAAAATGTTTTCAGTCCTTTAGCCTTTTATATGGGCCAGGCATATTTTTATCAACCCAATGATAAGTTGTGGACAACAATTAATAAAGAATTGAAGGACTCTATCTGTGAGGGGAAAAAGGCAAGAGTTAAGTGGGATAGGTTGATCCTTCCAATAGAACATAATGGTTTAGGTTTATCTTATTTTGAAGGGATATTTCAGAACTGCACATGTAAGGCTCATATACATAACACAAGCAGAAGACTATAATTCAAAGTAGAAGAAAGGGATGATGATGAAGCAAAGAGAAAGTTCAATAAATATTGGGATTTTGAATATAGTTATTTAATGAGCATAATAATTATGCAGAATATTATATTCTTAAAATAGAAGAAAGTATTTTATGAACTAAGCCAAATCAAGAATGGTTAAATGGAGATTTTGCCAATAAACATGACTTGAAGTAGGAGTGCAGAAAATAGGAAAGAGAGGGCTAGAATTTACTGGAGAAGCCTGGCAAAGGAACCAAGATATTGGGGGCAAATAACTCAAGCAAGAAAGGTAATAGAGTGGGGATGAGGCCAAGAAGACATTTTGGATTACAGGCTAGAGGTTGCCTTCCCTATCGGGGCTTGATCTTAGAATACAGGCAAAGAGAGAGGAATATGAATATTTTAAGTGAAAGACCTACTCTGGCACAGTTTTTAGTTGAATCTAAAACTGATGCAGATGTTACAAATGGATAACTAGTAGTGCTTAAACCAATATTGCATGATAACTATGAGAATCAGTCAGAGGAGGTTAGAAAAGATTGGGAAGAGAAATTGGAAAAGCAATTTTCAAGAAAACAATGGGAAATTATATGTATGGCTTCCAAGTATGCAACCAAGTCCAGAAGGTTTGGGATCTTTGTTGGAATTTTTTGCACAGATATTTTTATGCCCCAAGAAGACTTCTAAAAATGTTTCCTCAGGTAGACACAAATGTTAGAGGTGTGATGGAGAAGTAAGAGGTAACTGTGAGTGTATGTTTTGGGAGTGTAATGAGTTGGCAGATTTTAAAAAATCCTTAGAGTTCTCTTTCAGAAATATTGGGTGACCAAATAGAGTAAGTAAGGACATGATACTTTTCAGCTGAAATACAGGATCTGAATTGCTAGACATAGTAAGGCCTTATTAAGTTTAATTCTTTGGTCTGCCCAAATATTATTTACTAGAAAATGGAAATCAAAGTCCACACCAATTGTATTTGAGGTATTGAATATTATAAAAAAGATGAAAGAACTGGAAGAGGGGTTTTTAGAAAAGGGAAGGAGCAAATTACACAGAGGTAATTGGAAATTTTGGGAACAATGAATGCATAATAATGTTCAGGAGGAAGAATGAGGTTTTAAGGGAAGGCAGGAATTTAGCAATTTTGTGTAATGTAGGACTGATGGCATCAGAGTATTTATCTGATGTATATTGTAGTTAAATGGAAAAATGTAAAAAAATTATTTCTTTTCTGTTAATGCATGTTTGCGTTTGTTTTAAGTGGTAATGTATCAAGGTTGTTTAAAAAGATATTACAATACTTATCTGTCTTTCTTTATCCTGTAGAAGTATTATAACGCCACTTATACTAAGGGCTGTTTATTCTTGTCTTATCTTTGTTCCCCTCCTATATGTGAAAAACAGCCTGCATGTTCGCTCTGAAGACATTAACTTTTAGCCTTAAGAAAAAGTGCACTAGCTATTTTTAAATACAACTAAATTATACACTGTTCTGGTAAATGCATTGAAGCATTTAGTTATCAGGAAAGCCTGCTATCTCTTATTAATTTCCAATAATTTCAAACGTTTGTTTGTACTGAGTTGCTTGCCCTTGTACCTTTTATAATTTGGGTTCCTATTACATGATCGAAGTTTTGAAACACGACAGTATCGAACTTGTCTGTTCGAAGTGTCAAAACTTCAATCACGGGGGGGTGGGAATAAAAGGTGCAAAAGTAAACAAATATTCCCTTTCCACACTATAGTGTGGTGTCTGAGTTGGTATATTTAAAGAGCTGGGGTTGTGGGGGGCACAGCAGTTTACTGTTGCATCTTTTTTTTTTTTTTTTTTCTGTGTTTGAACTTCAGCAAGTTTGACTGTATGGTTTCGACCATATAGGGTTCAAACTTGTTGAAGTTCGATAACATAATAGGAACCCTTGTAATTTTATATTTCTCTCAGTAAACAATGTCCAGGCCTCTCAATTCATTGCCATCACCTTTACCCTGTTTGTTTCCATAACAACCTATTGATTGAAACGTACTTTTGCCCAGCCTTTTTTTCTCTGTTTACATTATGCCTATATTTCTTTTATTCATAAAACTAAACAAGAAAAAAAACTTCTACTTTAGTATCTTTGTCTTGTACATCAATCACTGAAAATGCCTTACTGTATAACATGCAATTTATATCATAAAATGTTTATACAAATACTGTTAAGAACACCAGTTAATTTTCCCCTTTTCTGTTTTTTCTCTGTTTTTAACTCGTGTCCTTTCAATCATTAATGTTCATTTCATCTTTTCAAATGCTAATGACATGAAGTGGGGCATATGCCTTTCTTTCCCCAACAAGTTTAACAAAATCAGCAAAAGTCCAATATTTCTTATCCACTTTTTTTTATAAAGCCATATTTCACAAATGATTGTTGCTTTATAGTCTCAAATGTATTCAGTATTTTCAGTGTTGCTGGCCTTCATCCTTCTCTCCATCTCTCAACCCCAGACTCCAGTTCAAGTCTACTCCTGTGCTTTTTTTGTCTCTCAAACATTTTCCTTTGGAACATTGGAAAAGGTTTCTATGAACCTTACCATCAGAGGAATGAGAAGCAGAGTCCCTTCTGTTTGATGGCTCGCCCCTTGTTGGACACACTTTTGTATTTCCCCCTCAGCCTGTTCTCCATCAAAAAATGACTTTAATCTTCCAGAAAAAATATCTTGAAGACAGCTGGCTGTAGCACTTGAATCTCATATTTGTCTTTTGATATTCATTGCTGGAATAAATTTGCTTCTCTTCTGCCTGGAGTACAGTAAATAATACTTTTCCATAAATGCTCCACAGTCTCCAATGTTTAATACTGTTCCTTTCTTCCACAGTTTTGTCAGTATAATATTTTCCTGCTTGTATGATTGAATCTTTACTAATATAGATCTTGTCTGCTTTCTCATGGGCATGTTTGGCACATAAACAAGATATGCCTTTTCAGTTAACAAATCCTGCTGTGGAGTACCAGTCCAGTTACTTATTTATACTTTCATAAAATTGTCTGTTCCTTCCAGTTTCTCTGGTACAGCAGGAAATTTCAGGTTTTCACTGCATGCTCTGCCCTCTAACTCTACTGTTTTTAAACAGCTCTTCTTGAGCTGTCTCATACTCAGCCAGATATTTTTTCATGTTGACCTTTGTTTTTGCAGTTTTGCCAGTTGATCTGAATAGCTTTTTAAAGTTTTTTCTATTTTTCCAGCCTTTTTTATTTTAATTAGTTCTGAGCGCATTTGATTTTTTTCCTCTAAGTTACTGGAAGCCATTTGTTGTACCAAAACTGGGAGTTTGAACTTTTTGCTTTACAGATGCAGAATTCTTTACAGTTAGTGTTTTCACTTCACCTTTTCTAATTTATTTTATTTCATGCTATCAACATTTCTTCTTTGCTGGCATCCAGTCAGTGTGCTTACTAGCCAGTAACTGAATTTTACTAAATCAGGCAGACTTGCTGGTCCTTATCTATCAGTTTCTTTTTTCACACTATGAGAGCTAAATTAAGTTGTTGATCAGTATGCAGCCATCTTAGGAAAAGTGCAAGAAATTAATCTTAAGAGTTCTGAGCATACTTTGCTATAGGAAGTGTAGATATTAAAGGTATAAGGGCAAGCAGTTTAGTGAAAAATGAGGTTCAAAATTATTGGAAGTAAGAGAGGAACAGATTCACAATCTGCCTTAATCTGTCCATTAATTTAACGGAGCAGTACAGAATTTCGTTTTATTTAAAGATAGCCAGTGCACTTTTTCTTAGGGCACAAAGTTACTGTTTTCTGAAAGCATACACGCTGTTATTCATATCTGGCAGGAGAAAGGGGATAAGAAAAGAACAGATACATATCCATGTAAGTGGAAGAGTAGGCTGTAACATGCTCTTTAGCATGTATAACCTTAATTTTAAGTTCGGTAATGCTTGTGGGTATAGCAGTCAATTTGGGGCAGCTTGTTCCTGTTGAGAGGGTTAAACTTCATTTTTTGAAGATGTACATAATTTTGTGCTTTTATTCTAAGTAGGTTATGGGGGTGTTCTGAGAATGCATTTAAAATTTTATTTGAATATTTTCATTAAAACAAAATGTCTTAGAATGTAACCATTTTGGGGGGGCGTGGCCAAGATGGGATCTAAATAGCAGCAATTCTCTTCAGCTCTGTCAGTTTAAAATTTGTATGACAGGAGTTTTATAGTAAATCTTATTGGAGGAACTTAGTCTTCAGTAATAAATTCCTCTCATCTAGTTCTACATCTACATATAAAAATTCTGAAGAAATTTTGATTTTTTTTCCTGTCAAGAATACTTTGGATACTATATCTATCTTCACTGACAACAGAATGGCTACATCAAAAGCAGTACATCAAGAATCTTCTGTAAAGAAGGATTTACATTCTTTACTCATTACTGTACAAGAATTCTCTACCAAAATAGATAAAATGGATTTAAAGATTGATATCTTTAAACAAGACTGCACTAAACAGATGGAAAAGATACACAAAGATCTGCAGCTACAAAAATCTCAAATTTCAGGTATTGAATTAGCACTAAATGACATTGACAGTAGAGTACATAAAAATGAGAATAATATAGACTTTCTAATAAAGCAAAATACATACCTACAATCCAAAGTGGATGATTTAGAAAACCGGTCTTGAAGAAACAAAATTAGAATATTTGGCTTACCAGAAAACATAGAGGGAAGCAATCTGTCAAAGTTCCTGACAACGTGGATACAAGAAGTACTAGACCTACCAGAAGCCTTGTCATATGGTATTGAAAGAGCGCACAGATCTTTTGCTTCATCTAAAACAAGTAAGAATAACTCTCCTAAGTCTGTAATTGTAAAATTCTTATCTTCATATGACAAAGAACTAGTGCTAAAAACAGCTGGGGCAAAAGCGCCTATTAAATTAAATGACAGCATAATTTGTTTTGATAATGATTACTCTTCAATAGTAATAGCAAAAAGAAAACTTTTCCTACCTTTAATCAAAGAACTCAAAAAGGCACAAATAAAAACTCATCTTTTATTCCCAGCCAGATTAAAAATTTTTCTACATGATGGTATCAAAACTTTTGATGATTTAGATACAGCCCTTAATTTTGTTAACGCTAACAAAATAATTGAAAAGCTAGAAGATATGGAATGGGCAAGGGCAAGTCTTAAAAGATTAGCTGAAAATGACAACTGGAAGTTGGTCGAAAAAAAAAAGAAGCTGAAGAAATAAGGATTTGCTCCATTAATATGAAACTTTAAATCTAAACATAAGACTTTAAATTCACAGTTGCAGTCACATGTAAGTGTAATATTCTCTTCTCCCTTTTTTCTTTTTTTACTGTACTAAATATGTATGTGTGTTCATGTACTACATACTGTTAGCATAAATATGGTTATGTATGTTGAATGTGTTTAAAAATTTAATAAGAATACTATTGAAAATGTTCTTCTGGTTTAAATGAAAGACAAGGGGAAATGAAAGCTGTTTGTATGATCTTGTGTGAAATAGAGAGATCTGAATGTGGACGTTAATGTAATTACGAATAATGTTAAGCTTTCAGGGCTAGGATGGATGTAGAAAGCATTCTGAATCAAATGTATTACTAATATCTATGCAAGATTAATGGGACTGCTTCTGTTTAATAATTATTACTTTAGCGATTGAACATACAATACACGTATAGTCATTAAATGATGCAGCTACATTTTAATATCTTGTTGATAACCCCTGAGAGACTCATGCACTTTCCAGCTTTTTTTTTTTCACATACCAGTTTTGACAGTTGTTCCACTCGGACTCGAGACTAAAAAAAAAAAAAAAGAATTCAAGCATTATTTGTTCCCGCTTTACTCAAAACAGCTTTGAAATCCAGCTCGAGAGGCTCCGTTCATTATAGGAAGAAGAAATATCCTGATGTCATCATTCTTGGCTGTGCGACACAATTTTTATGAACTTTAACCTTATGGGATAGTCGCACTGTCTTTTTTGAATGTTGAACTGCGGTTTCACTGCAAATAAGTATATAAACACAAATAAACAGTTTAAACACTTTCATACATATAAACACATACATAAAACATATTAATACACAATAATCTTCATTTTGTAATCCCCTACCTGCATTTGTAAATATAGTTAATATAAAAACTACACTATATCAGATAACTTTATATACAGTGCTAAAGTATACTAAATAACATAAATACATACTATGAAACATTTGTTGATTGTTAATGTATTTCACATAAACATCATATATACAAAATTACTAAATGTCATATAAGAAAAAGAAATGCCAGCATATGTTTATGACAATCCTATCTGTAATTCTATGATTGTTAAACAGTTTATGAATAGTTTTAATTATGTTTCCTGTCTGTTGTAATTGCTTAACAATAATTGAACTTCAAGCACAGCTATAGTAATTTGATATATTATATTAAATGTAATAGTAATTTAATGAATAGTTTAAAAGGGAAAGGGGGATAGAGGGAAGGAAATGGTGAAGAATATATACATTTTTTTCTCTTTCTTACAGAAAATAACACTTTTTGACAGTAGCTGAGTTATCGTTGCTATTTGTTAGGAGGATAATTTGAGTGGTATATGCTACTCGAATTAGGAGTATATAACTCCAGGAAGGGTTTTGGTAGACTTGTTATATTGATGTTTTGTTACAATGTTATGTTATTCTTTTTTATGACGTTCACAATAGCAACATATTTTGAGACTCTTCAATATGTCTATGATTTGATAAGTATGTTTTCTAGCATTAGTGCTTACCAGAGAGGAATACAAGTGATTTACCTTGTATATATTTATAACACACAATATAAATGTTTCTTTTAAAGGGTATTTCAATAAATATTAATGGTCTAAATAATCCTTGCAAGAGAGGAAGCTTGCTCAAATATCTTAAAATACATAAATCACATCTTGTCTTTTTACAAGAAACACATCTAATATCCACAAATATTGATAAGTTAAATACAAGATATTATTCAATCTTAAGAAATTCAGAACATAGTGAAAAGAAAAGAGGAGTAGCTATTTTATGGAATAAAACACTCCCCATGCCTAAAATACTAGAAATATACAAAGATAACAAAGGTATGTTTTGCTCAGTCACATTAGAACTAAATAAAAAATACTTTAATAAACATTTATTGGATTCCAGGTATTGGTTCAAACACTGTCAAATTGCATTTAAATAAAATAGTTTGTCTTGCTAAAGGTAATTTAATTATAGCAGGTGATTTTAATTGTATATTAAGTGAAGTAGATACTAACTCCTCAGCAAAAAGAAAAATTTCAACTTCAGCTAAATTACTATTGGTCTTTATGCAATCTTTTATTTTAAAAGATATAAATAACTTTGCAGATGTAGATTCACTTCCATTCACTCACTATTCCCATAGACATAAAACAAACTCCAGAATAGAATTAACAGATGATTTAATTAAAGTAAAGGTTATTTCATGTCCCTTATCTGATCACAACTCAATAACTTTTGAACTACTAATCAAAACAAACCACACTGTTATGATTAAAAGAATACCAGCATACATAACTAATTTGAAAGAATTTAAATAATTTTTACTCTTAGAGATACAATACTTTATCACATTAAATAATACTAATAATGTTTCAGAAGTTTATATTTGGGATGCCTTAAAAGCCTTTTTATATGGGAGAATTCTCTCATGGTATAATAATAAAAGGAAATTCTGGGACTAAGAATTATTAGATCTACAAGGTAAATTAGACAAGCTAAAACTTAATTTAGATAGTAATACTGATAGACAAAACAAAGAGAAAGAAATAAGTAAGTAAACTAAATACAAAATACCTGGAGATCTTAAACCATAAAACAAAAATCAGAATAGAGAAATTTAAATTCATAACCTTCTCAACTAACCCTAGATCTTTAAATATCTTAGCAAATAAAACAAAAAGACTTAATAAATTTAATCATATTAAGGAGATCTATTCCCCAAAAAGAAAAAAAAAACTTGTGTCTAATATACACAATATTTTACTGGAATTCAAATAATTCTTTTATAAGATAAATCAGAACTCCCAGATCACAGATTCAAAAGATTTGATTAAGACATTTATAACAAAGTATACTAAATATAGATTATCAAGAGATCAAACTAATAATATAGATAAACCTATTTCTTTACAAGATATACAAAACAGATAACAAAACTTAAATTACACAAAGCCCCCGGGAATGATGGCATTATCCCAGAATTATATAAATTATTACCTAAATCTGCTTTAAATATTCTGCATAAAGTATTTAATATTTCTCAAAGCAGCACATTCATACCCCCTTCTTGGAAATATACCTTTATCTCACCAATAATCAATTCAAACAGAGATCCTTCTTCATACAGACCAATCTCTTTATTAAACATAGATTATAAAATGTTTATGTCCATATACGCTGAGAGATTAAAAGGTTTTTGCCATCACTAGTAAATGATGAGCAAACAGGTTTTATTGTAAATAGAACTACTTATGACAATATAAGAAGAACAATAACTTTGATAGATTCAGCAAAAACCTCTAATACAATTTTAACTTTTAATAGGTTTAGATATAAATTGTGCCTTTGATTCAGTTAATTGGGACTATTTATTTATTTTGCTAGACAAGTTGAATTTCTCAGATAACTTTATAAATCTTATAACAAACTTATATAAAGGGAGTCAGGCATATATCAAACTTGGCACTGTCTTATCAGAAAACATTCCTATTACAAGAGGGACTAAACAAGGATGCCCTTTACCCCCCCCCCTTTTATTTACATTGATCATGGAACCATGGGCCAATTTGGTAAGAGATGATGAAAACATTGAAGGTTATATGTTAAATTTAGATACTTCATCTAAAATTCAATTATTTGCTGATGATATTCTGATAACAGTAGGAGAAAACTACAGATCTATTCCTGCCATATTTAAAAATATTAATAAATTCCAAAAAATATCAGGTTTAAGTTTTAATAACAATAAAACTCAGATCATCCCTATTAATCTAAAACAAAACACAATTCAACAAAAGTATAAAAAACTTATACCTCAAAATAATCAGATAAAATATTTAGGAATTGTGATTACCAATAACATAAAATATATCATTCAATTAAATTTTAATAATTGTTTAAGTAAAATTGAAGATTCTATAAAAAATGGAATAATTTAATCTTTTCCATGGATGAAAGGCTTTCTATTATAAAAATGACTATTCTTCCTAAAATGCTTTACATTATTCAATCACTTTCATTAATTCGATCTAAAATGATAATTTAAAAGATTTAATTCTTTGTTATTGAAATTTTTATGGTATCCTAATAAATCCAGAATAGCTTTGCAACATCATATAAATGACTGGACAAATGGTGGTATAAGATTTCCTAACTTGTAACTATATTCTCTATCCTCGATCATTAACATAGTGTATTTTCTAATTGATAACACATATTCTTCTAAGTGGAAATAATATTTAATCTTGTTAGCATGGGACTCTTCTAACAAACTAAACATACAAAAAAACACTAATGTTAAATAATCCTATTTTGTGGGTATTGAAAGATATCTTTAAAGTACATTCATATAAATTAAATAAATCAAACTATTTGCTACTCATCCTTAAAACATTTAGGAACTTTATTTTTAAATACACTAATTACAAAACATGGATTTTCCTGCTTTTCCCAATTGCTTTTACTCAAGGAATATTAATCACGACTGATAATACAAAAATGCTATTATTCAAAGAGAAACATCTTGTTTATTGGTCTCAATTAATAGACAAATATAGGATAAAGTCTGTTGAGGAACTAAAATTTGAATATGACTTTGACTCTAACTCATGGATTTACATGCAGAAATGTAGACAATATATTATAAATAATTTGGATCTAATTCTTTTAATATATCCATTACCTAAAATAATTTTATTTATGACTACACTTATTCAAAATATAAACACTGACAAAAACAAATTAGCACACATAAACAAAATACTTAGAAATTATACAAATTTTCACACTGACAAATATTGGGAATATTTCAATAAAATTAATAACTAGGCTCCTAAAGATCAAGACAAACAAAATATACTAGAATCAGCCTACTACACTACAGCTTCCGTAAAGTGGAAGTTATGCACCTGGAAATATAGGCATAGGTCATTTATAACACCTCACATTCTAAATAAAATTAACAAGAACATCAGTGGTTGTTGGAGATGCAAAGAAGTATTGAAAGCTGACTGGTCTCATATGTTCTATGACTGCAGTCTTCTAAAAAAATACTGGGAAGATATAGTTTTCTTCAAGGTTTTCTTACAGATAACTTCTTGATTTCTAAATCTTTAATTATATTTAACACTCCAATACATCAAAGTGTTAAAATCCAAATATATATTAATATGGACTATCGTAGCAGTAGCAAGGAAAATTATAACAATTAATTGGAAATCAGAAGCTTCCCCTACGTTTCAAGAATTTAAAAATCTTCTTACTGAAGTTTGCAGTCTGGAACTTTTGACCATTAAGTCAAAACTAATAGAAATACGTCTAGAATTAATATGTGGGAAAATTTACTAAACTTGCTAGAAAATTATTGATTGTATATGAACAAACCAATAATTTAGTTTGACATTTATGTGAACGTCATTTGTAAATAGTTATGTTGTTAGATATAGAATGATTGTGTTTTTTAATATTGTTAAAAATGGAATACTTTATGTAATATATTTCTTTATTCAAATTTTAATAAAAATCTTTTTCAAAAAAAAAAAAAAAAAAAAGAAAGGGTTAGGTTTTAGAAAGGCAAACTCTAGCCATCCCAAAAGGCCTAGTTAGCTATAAATTCACATAGACTGCAGAGAAGACAATCTGAAAAGCAAAGCTTATCTGAACCAATTCTCTGTTGGTTTGTGATCTATTGATCATTACTGCTATAATGAAGTGTAACTGTGAGCAATAGAAAATACAGCTTTTGTGTAACTGTCACAACTGGTATTATAGGTCAGAGCAATGACTTTACAGCACTTAATTTAATATTTAGTTGTAAATCATTTGATTTTTTTTCATAGAAGTTGACTTAAAATCTCTTTGAATTCTGTGGTAACTGATTTTGATTATCATTTTCTTTTAGAATTCTTTATTTCTTTGCAAATGAAAATAGATTCCTTAAATAAGTATGCCATTAATGATTTGCTAATGCATAAGTATTGTACAGTGCAATAAATGCTATGTATATTTAAAGGTAATACCTTATAAAAAAAAAAAAAGAATGTAACCATTTCAAATAGAGAAATAAACAACTTGTATAAAAGATCAGTCTGCCAAAATTATTGTGTGCATGTAACACAGAAGTTAGAAACTTATAAAACTGTCATGCATAATAGTTGGGAACAGTTGTTGTTGTTGTATCTTTCGGCTTTTCCCGTTTAGGAGTCGCCACAGCGGAACTCCGATCCGCTAATGTTTGGCAGTAGATTTTTATGTACCGAGTTGCCAGCCCTGATGCACAACCTTCAACAAAGGTATTCCCATTCATGCATGTCTCCATACAGAAGACGCTTTAGCTGAGAATCTAGCAGGACAATGTCTTGCTGTGAGGCGACAATGCTACCGCAGCACCACCACCGCAGTAACTTATCAAAATGTCTACACAATCCATATTACCTTGAAATCTAAATGGCATTGCAGGTGTAGACAAAAAGGAAAGAGTATCGGATTATATTGAGAAATGCAGAGTGCAAATAAGCAATACTGCAGGGGACACATTTGAAAGAAATGAACATGTGAATTTGATAAAAGGATTTCAGGATGGGTATTCAGCAGAATGAGACAAAAGAAAAGGGGGGTAACTATACTAATTGATAAAGGCGCTCCAACAGAGCTAGAAAAGGAAAAACAAAATAATAATGGCAGATTTGTAGTAGTAAGGTGCTTTTGGCAAGAACGGAGGCTTATGTTGGCATGTATTTATATTCCACCAAAAACTGCTGTTATGGAGCTTAAATGTTCAGGAGAAATAATACACTTTTAGCAGTGAATATTACTTACAGTTGGGAATTGGAACTTGATTTGTAACAGTGATGATGTATCTCTGGGGACCTTGAGGGAAAAATATAACAAAAGAAAGTTGATTTCTGAAGAAATTTATGAAAATATTTGGTACAGAAGACACAAATTCAGTAGTAGGAACTTGAGGAGAATATACATATTATTCCCTAAGGCAGTGATTCTGAAACTTTGCAAGCTGGAGGACCCCTTTTATAAAGGAAATATTTTGGCGGACCCCTATAGGTCATGGTACACATACGCTTGGATCAGCCCTCCCAATCAGCCCCCCACCCCCACACAGCAGTTTCAGTGTCCCATTACTTAGCTATCCCCCCAGTTGCCATTAACAATGTTCAAAATTTTCAGTGTGTATACTGTTTTCTGCTTTACTTCTACAATGATTACAGATATCTGGATTTCATTTAAAACTTTTATTTCAAATTTTATAGCACAAACACTGGACATTTGCTAAAGCTAAACAAAGCAATACAGTCTCACAATGAAAATAGACAACATTAAAACTTCTTTGCCTTTGAAACTCACATTCACTGAAACAACATTGAAACCCACTTTCACAGAAAATGCATCTGGCCAGTGTCATATTGTTTACCCTTGGGCTGTTTTCAAAGCCTACATCCCTTGCTAACATTTTTAGGACCATGCAACAGTTCTTTGATTCACCTTCCTGATTATATAATTAAATTTTACAATATAATAATTGTTATATCCCTTTGTGTAATACAGCACCACTTGGTAGAGCGTGTTTTAAGGGTATAGTTTTGCACATTTTTCCAGTAAGCAATGAACAAAACATATGAACCAGTAATGACTGCCCCATTCAGAACATTTCAACCATAAAAGGCTACTCAAATTTCTGTCATTACAATCCACCAGTAACCGTCAATGTGCACAATCTCTGCAGAAGGAAAAGGCATCTGAATAATTCCACCTTAAAGAGCTCTGTAACTAATGAAAAGGTTGCTGCTAGCAAACTTTATATTTCATCTACGAATTCAGTGTCTGCTGCCCTTGAAAAATAAATTGCCTACTTATGTTACATAAAAAAAGGTAACCTGGTAATGCATGGATAGCAAACTGAAAACAAATTCATAGTTACTAGACATGTAATCCAAAGGAAGACATATTCATGACTTCAGCACCCCACCCCCTGAAAATACTACACAGTATGAGCAATCCATCTACATGCTGTGGGAGTAGAATCCACATACTTCTGCATTAAAACACAAGTATGATACTGTGCTACTAATTGTCTTTCGGCTTTTCCTGGTTAGGGATCGCCACAGCGGAACTCCGGTCTGCTAATGATTGGCAGTGAATTTTTACAATGTCTACTTGCCAGCCCGGCGCCCAACCTTCAAGGAAGGCACACCCACACACGCACACACCTTCCTGCATGTCTTTAAATTCATTCGACCGTGGGAGGGGATATGCAGACTCTACACAGAAGGCGCTGCAGCTGAGAATCGAACCAGAGAACCTCTTGCTGTGAGGCGACAACGCTAACTGCTGTACCACCGCGGCCTCATGATACTGTGCTACTAACACTGCTTTAAAATTGTATGCCACAATAGTGATACCATTTGCTAGCTAGATAAATAAAAGAGTTGTGCAGAACAGACGAATATATGGGGCAAAATCTGGACATTCTGCAAAAACCTGGACAGCTGAAGGATATGCTACCTAACTCTTAAACACACCTCTTTTACACACTTACACACACTCACATTACCTCTCAACCTCTTCATCCCAAGAAATTTGGACAAAGCCTGTCATAATGGGGGGGCAGAGGGCCAAACCTAAGAACACATTTTAAATATTGCTTTTACAAACTTAGAAAGTAGTCTTGCATTAGTACAAATTTTCTGAAGGTATGAAGTCTAAAGCTGAAATGTCTGCCATTATTTTCTGACATCAGTCCTAAATGATTTGCCAGAAAAAACACCATGTTATGAGAAACAGACAAAATGAGGCAAAAATCTGGACAGCTGAAGGATATGCTACCTACCTCTTAAATCCACTTCTTTACCTCTTACACATGCACACCAATCTGCCTCTCTTCCTCTTTACACATGTACACCAATCTGTCTCTCTTCCTCTTTAACACACACACAACTATCTGCCTCTTTTCCTCTTTACACATGCACAACTATCTGCCTCTCTTCCTCTTTACACACACACAACTATCTGCCTCTCTTCCTCTTTACACACGCACAACTGTCTGCCTCTCTTCCTCTTTACACACGCACACCATACTTCTCAGCCTCTTCAGCACAAAAAAAATGTGGATTAAGCTTGTCATAATGGGGTGGGAGACAGACAGTTAAAACTAAGGACACATTTTAAATGTTGCTCTTTCAAACTTAAGTTGATAGAACAACAAGTTTTGCATTGGTACAAATTTTCTGAAGGATATGAAGTCTATACTGCAAATGTTGCCCATTATTTTCTAACTTCAGTCCAAAACGATTGACAATGGATTTGCCAGAAAACACAATTTGAGGCAGAAATCTGGATATTCTGTGAAAAGCTGGACTGTTGATAGCTACCCGCTCAACTGCACTGCTTCTTATTTAAGCGTGGATTAAAAAAGAAATACCTTCAGGGCAGGGTCTTTCCACAAGATCGTCTGTGTCAGTGTGGCAGTCATTTTTATTGGCAGCGGCCGTCATAAATCCAGGACCTTACTTGGAGGGAACAGAACAGTTGTTTAAATTTCCCTCCAAGTTCTAACTACCAGACAAAAAAATACAGGACAAGTGAGCAGCTGCTCAGCGGAAGTTGTTTCTTGTTCCTTTGCCTAAAAACTCAGGGCAAGCAGCTGCTTAGCTGCGAACGTGGAAATTAAGCAGCTTAGCTGCAGACGTAGAAGTCTTTTTTTATTATTATTTATTTATTTATTTTTTATAAATTGATGGCAGTGAATGGAGCAACTTTTCTTTTTCTGTGGACCCCTAGAATGTATCATATGGACCACCTGGGGTCCGTGGACCACAGTTTCAGAAACGCTGCCCTAAAGTATAATAACTGGGAGAGACTAAAAAGAAACTATATTTTATGGGAACGTGCATTTAATTGAAAGCTTCCACACACATATCCAATGACTATTTCAGATCATACAGCAGTAAAAAGTAAGATAAAAGTGCATGCTAATGAAATAAAAATGAGAAACTGCTGTTATCCCACTGACCCATTAAAAAAAAATTAAGGAATGGGTAGTGGAAATTATTCAAGAGTTATTAGGGAAAACAGACTGTTCTTTAGCAAGTATAGCTAGTGAGTGGGATAAAATGAAACTGGAGTTAAAAAATAGGAGATATGGTTTTATGGATTATAGAAATAAGAGAGATATGGTTAAGAAGTAATACAATTGTTTAGAAGAGGAGACAATAGTTAAAGTACTGCAAATTAAGGAGAATCTCACAGAAAAGGCACAACTGTAGAATTCTAAATACAAAAATAAGGGAGTATTTGCATACTATATACATGAGTTTAGAAAGATTGTTAAGCAGCTACTTTTTATAACTCCAAAGCACAAAAGCTTTTAGCACAACAGCTTAGGCAGCAGAAACTGGAAATGGTTGTCACCAAAACTCACAGTGCCTATAACAAAAATAAATTAAATAACCAGAGTTCCTATGCAGGTATTAGCCATATTTCAAAAATGTTATGAGAATTTGTATACAGCAGAGAAATGTGGAAATCAAGAAAGAGCACAAATACAAGTATTTATGCCAAGGTTACAGGTAGATGAGGTTTAATAATTAACAGAATAGGAGGAGATGAGATAAACTGTGATATATAATCAATCTGCAGGAATGTCTGCAGGAACAGATTGTATTCCTGTGGAAGTTTGGAAATTGGGAAGGAAGAAAGTGGTAAAGCTCTGGAAGGTTTTGTTTAACAATATTTTTAAATGAGGGGAAGTACCAACATCTTGGAAGAACACTTGACCGCTGCAATACCCAAAGACCGTGAAGACCCATCAGAACCAGCCTAATCACACTCTGTTATATTTCTCAGTCTAGTTATCAACCCCAAAAACCTTTGTTTTGTGAACTCTGGCTTTAGCCGTATGGTGACTATAACTTATTTGTGGTCCAGTTTGACCAGAGAGGAAGTGATAGTGGGGAGCTAAGCTGTTCCATATTAATAAGGACCAAGCCCATGATTTTATTGTTCCTCGTTAGGGTACAGACTAACTGGTCTAGAGAGTTTCTATTAATGAATCTAGAAATTTCTGCACATACATAGTGGAGGATGCACAAGTTTTACAGTTAATGGAAGAGTAGTTAAAGTCTGCTAAGAGAATGACATTTGGCTTAATGTGTATTGATTTCATACTGTTTAGGTAGGAGGTATTGGCTGAGGGGGACCTACAGAGGGTCCTATAGTTTGCTATAATATAAATGGTTTTGTTAATACTAAATTGGATATGGAGGATTTCCAGGTCATTATATTGTCTGAATGAGTCTGAAGATGAATTTTAAGAATATGAAGACACTGCCAGTTTTAGTAGTGGCCTGAATGCGGGGTAGACATTGAAACCCTGTGCCGATGGAGTGCTAAGACTGGCTTTGAACCAGGTCTCCTTGAAGATGCATATATTGATCATATTTTGTAGGGTAATTAGTACTTTTAGGGAGTGGAGTTTTTTGTTTAGCCTCCTAGCATTGAACATCAATACCTTTGGTATCTGGATTCCATTTTGTTATGTTGGAAGCTTTAGAAGACTGAGGTTGCCTAAAAAGGCACTATGATGTGGCAAATCCTGGCACCTGATAGGCAAATGACCATGGCCTTCTCCTTGCACAGCCTGGTGAGTGGTGCATTGATGTATCTCACTGTGGAGCCATCTCTGACTAGGATATTGGATTGTGTGGAGGTTTACCTTGTGGGCTTTTGAACTAAGTCAGTATGACTCTTACGTGTTTTCTCATGGGTGCTGACTGAGTTGTGTTTGTGAGGTTGCTGAGTGTATTTATTTCTTAGATTGCATTTAGGAGGCCTTTGTGCTTTTAAGTAGGCTACTTTTAAGATCGTTAGCATATGTAGGTCTGTGTGATTGGACTGAGCTGTGTGTTATTGGTTTAATCTGGTGTTGTGCTGTACTAACAACCTTTTTGTTATTTGTACTGACTTCATGTGAGAGCTTTGCTTCCAATAACCTTGTATAACTACATCTCTCATACACTGTCAGTTTGTTTAACCAGTATGTGGTTGTTGGTAAACATGGAACAATTGCTACATTATCTCATGATATCATTTCAACCAAGCTGACTACAGAGATAGATGTAGTGCAAATCCATGGTTCCAGATGCTTATTAATGTAGGCTAAAGGGGGAAATAGCATGTTTGAAGTTTAGAGCTGATCTATTTGAGTGCTATCTATATGCAAGATTAATCTTTGATTGCATTAAATAAATAAATAAAATCTAAATCTACACATGAAGGGCAACATGACTCTTGTCACAAACCAGAGTATTTTTGCACAATTATGAGAGAAGCATTTCAACTCCTAGTTAAGGTATTGATTTGAGGTACACTAGTGAGTGTGGATAGAAAAAAATTGGATTGATTGCAAACACCAAGTAGGTAGTAAATGTGTCTAGACTGGCTGTGAGATCATCTTTAGACATGCAACAATTTAATTCTGCTTAACTCTGGAGTCTATAAGCCAAAACTGTAAAATGGAGTTAAAGTAGCTAAGAGAAAGAAAATGAAAGTGCCTGCAGGCATCTGTCAAGTATAACATTGAGCAGTGCTGCATGAAGCACAACTACCCACTGTTAAGCTGAGTGTAAAAGTGAAAAAAAAACGATAAGAAAGCAATTGGAATCACAGCCAATAATGGCCATCCCTCAGAAACAGAAATAAATGAATCCCTGTAACAGAATAACCATTATATTGCTTTCAGCAAGTTTGCACACAGACTAGAAAACCAGCCGAAAACTGTACTTTAACGTAAGATTAAGTTGTAAAAGTAGGAAAGAGTGAAAATGACCTGGAAAACAATTGTATTAGCTAGATGGACATAATATCTAATGAATTACCAAAGAAGCATACTCCATGTAACAAAATAGAAGATCTTTTAGCTTGGGTCAACTATCCCTTTTCCAGAATTGATGAGCTTTGATAGCCTAAGAAACAACCAGGTGACCAAGAAATGCACAGTAACAGCTATTTTAACTGAATTCCAGCTTAATGTAAAAAAAAGTGGTAAAAGTGTAAAATCACAAGGAAAACACTTAGATTAATTAGAAGGTGCAAACGGGTGACTGTTCAAGATACAAAGCCAACAAGTTTAACTAGACAAACTGCAAAAATAAGTTATACAATTCAATATATTAAGCAAAAAATGTACTGAAGTACTGAAACCATCAAACAAATATAGCAGCTTGTGGCAACTATCCCTTGCCCAGAATTGATGAGCTGTGATAGCTTTGGAAAAGCCAGATACTTGACTACACCAGAGCTTACAAGACAGTATTGTCAGATACTGATTCCTCTCTACTTGGAAAAAAAAAGTTATTAGTGTTACAGTTTAGCCTATGTGGAGCTCCAGCCACCTTTCATGGACTGATGAATAAAATGCTGAATCCCCACTCATGGCATGTAGCTGCATGTCTAGATATAGTTGTCCATATGGAGGAGGACTTGGAGTTTCACTTACCAAAAGTGCAGGCTGTGTTAGAATCTATAAAACAGGTGGGTTGGGCTGTGAAGTGGACCTTCTGTTTCATGAAATAAAATACTTTTGTTGGGTAAACATCTCAACCAAATAACTGATTTATACCCCATTACAATTGCTGAGTAAACAGCAAGATGGTAATACAAATTATGCTGCCAGGCATTATCTATTCAACCCTTTAAGTTTGTCTCACACACATTGACTGGTTAACATAAATACTGTATGATTGTCTGGATCTTACAACCAGATACCTATTAAATAATTGGACAAATTGTTGAATGTCATATGGTCACAACAATTCAGTCCATTGAAACCAACTCAAAACAAAGACAATACCTGCACACACAACAAAAACTGCTTTTGCAGGTGGCAAGCTCCCCCTGTACCACCACCCGCCCCACATTCCCTGCTAAGTGTATATACCAACTCTGAGATCGCACTACGGTGGGGAAAAGGGCCAATTTCCTGATTCCTACTGTAATGCGATCTCAGTCAGGAGGGTTCCACGGACTGAATAGTTGATGATATGAGTTCAACCTGTATGATATCCAACAATTTGTCTGTTCGATTATTTGATAGGAATCTCTTACAACCTGTCTGTATAAATCCAAAATGAATGGTTTTGTTTTGGGAGCAGAATAGCTGTGATATATTGTTTGTAGATGTATGGGTAATGTCTTTAAATGTGTTTTTAACTCTCTCAGAAATAGGCCATTATTTTTTTTTTCCGGCTCTAACGAAGTTTACTGAGGTTGCCTCATTGGCGCCTACCCTGACATTGACAATTACGGCACCGTCTACGGCCTCGGTACTGACCAGTGTATCGGTTTCTCTCTGCACCATCGCCTGTTTCGGCTCCGATATCCTTTCCAACAACTACCTTGTAACCGTTCCTGTCATCCACCCCTATAGTGACTTCGGCTCCAAGCCCATTCACGGCTCCGACCATACCGTTATTACCTGTTGCAAAATTGGAATCGTCTGTGCCATTCTGTGACACACCACGGACCCGATACTCATCCAATGTGGACCCGTTTGCCGGACAAGCCTGCAGCCCCTTTTTGGACCGGCCTGATTCCCCCTCAGGGGCATCGGTGAGATCCACCACAGAAGCCTTTCCGAATTGGATGTGGTGCGCCTTTTTGATCAGCTGCTGACTGCCAGGGGAATTTCAAATCCGCCTAGACCCTATCCTACTCCTGGCTTTGGGTCTATTTCTCCAGCAACCCCTACTTGCTCTCCTCCCTTGGTTCCAAGGCTCATCTATCCAACTTTTACTAGAGGAATTCCTTCCTCAGCACCAACAACAATGTCTGAGGCTCCGAGATCCTTTTGGGTACCAGTTCTGTCGGAACCCACCCTTCCTCAGTCTCATGCTTGGGAGGTGGAGCCCCCGATTCCGGTGTCGGTTCTGACTGTTTTGTCAGCCCCAACTTCAGATCAGAGGGTTACTACCGCTCCGAGTTTGCTTGAAGCTCCGTCCCCAGGGGCAGACCGTCTGGAGCGGGGTGTGACCCCGGTTCCAATTTCATCTTCTTTGGTTCTGGACTCCCATTCCTCTTCTGGCAGGCCCGCTTTCCGGGTGATGGAGAGGGCGCTTGCTGCTAGCAGTCCTCCACAGTTGGTTATTCCTCCAGTTCCTTTTGAGCCGCAGCTGTTAAAGGACACCCCCTCAGGACTCCAAGTGCACAAGGTCCAGGAGACCCCTGTCCAGGGCATTTCCCTTTCCGAGTTTTCTTTGGATGTTCCCACCAAAGAACCCCCCCCCCCGGAAACAGGTGTGTAAGAAGAAACACACGGACTACCCAGAGGAGTCCCTTACAGAAGATATGGACTACGATGATGGGGAAGGGTCCCCACTGTCACCCCCTGGCGATGTCTCCTTCGGGGACATCATGGAAGTCTTGAAACAGAGGGGTGACTGGAAGTCCTCAAACCCTTCCTCAGAGGAATCTGTATTCCTGCAGGCCTTTCGCTGTCGGCCCTCTACTTCTTGGGTGAACCCCCTGCCGATGAGTTGGTTAAACTCATCGTGCAATGGGCTTGGAAGAACCCCGACTCCATTGAGGCCATCCCCAGGTGATCAAACAAAAGTACTCTCCCCTCCAGAGGATCACCATCATTGGTCCAGAGGTTTGCCAGTGGATGCTATGCTGGTGGCGGCTGCCATGAAAAAGGACCTTGCAGAAGAGTCCTGCTGTACACCCACCCAACAGAGAGTCCTGGGCAGTGGACAGGTTAGAGAAGCGAGTCTTTGCATCAGCGACCTTCACAGTTAGGTCTCTGAACTTTCTGGCACATGTTACGAGGCTCCAGAGAGATCGTATCTCCAAACTCTCCGGAACCCTTGCGGGTCAAGTATCGGTTGGAGCATGAGAAAGTTGCTTCCCAACTTGCCACCCTAGAATCTATATCTAATTCATCCATGAGGTTGCTGTCACACGCAACCGAAGGAGCAGCTAGAGCTGCTGATGCAGGTGTAGTCATGAGACATCACGCCTGGATGCGCATCTGTGACCTCGCGGACTCCTTCAAGTCTTCCTTTCTAAATGCCCCTATGAAGCCATCTGCTCTGTTTTATGCTAAGGTCAAGAATACATTAGCCAAGTGCGAGCAAGACGGGAAGACCTTGTCTGCCGTTGGCCTACGCTTTTCCAAACCTCAGTGTTCCTTCTCTAGGAAGGAATCAGAGGAGTGGAAAGATGTGGCACACGAAGTGTCAAGGTCCTTTCCAAGAGACACGTGGTGAGGACTCCTCCAGAGGCAGAGGGGGTTCCAATAATGGAAGACGCCCCTTTCGGGGCAGAGGGGGGTCCCTGGAACCAGGGCTCCAGAGATTCCTTCTCAGGTAGACCATATCAGCGCTCCTGAGGCGCTGCCCGATTGCTTTCCTCTGGAAGCAGTCAGGGCACATTTCTCTCTGCACCAAGTTGCCTGCCTCTCCATTACGAACGATCAGTGGGTGCAGAGAATCATTACCGGAGGCTACCATGTTCCACTAATATCCTATCCAAGACCTCCGAAATCCCTTCCTGATGTTCCACCCAGTCAAAGGGAGGAGTCAGCTTCCGAAATACGAAAGCTATTTCAAAAATGAGCCATCCGACAGGCCCCCCCCCCCCAGATCAGTGCGGTTCAGGGTTCTACTCAAGATTCTTTTTGGTGCCAAAGAAAACAGGGGACTGGAGGCCCATTCTGGATATTGGCCAACTAAACAAATCGGTAGTTCAGACCAAGTTCTGCATGGTCACGATTCAATCCATCCTCCCCTTTTTGCGGGAGGGTGTGTGGATGTGCTCATTACATCTTTGGAATGCTTATTACCATATCAAGATGGACAAGCGCTCCAGGAGCCTCTTTTGCTTCCGTTTGGGAGCCAATCACTACCAATTCAGAGCCCTGCCTTTCGGTCTCTCGACGGCCCTCAGAGTATTCATGAAATGTCTTGCAGTGATAATAGCTCATCTGAGACTTCAGGGATTCCAGGTGTTTCCATACCTAGACGATTGGCTCCTCTCTGCCCCTACCAAGCGTCTTCTGGTCAGGGCCATCTGCTACACACTGGCTCTAGTGGAGTCATTAGGCATCACCATACACTGGAAGAAATCAAACCTTCAACCATCACAACAACTGGAATTTATAGGGGCAATATTCAACACTCAGTCAAGCCTAATCTCACTTCCTCACCACAGACTTCAGAGACTCGGGGCACAAGTTCAGGTGATACTCTGTCAAAGCAAGGTGCCTGCAAGGGAGATTCTTCAAGCCTTGGGATCTATGGCCGCAGCCATCCCCATAGTTCCTTTAGCCAGACCACACATGAGATTACTACAATGGCTCCTTCAGGCCCAGTGGATAACCAACCTTCACCCCCTGAGCTCAAAGATTCTCATCACCAACATTTGCAAACAAGATCTCCTCTGGTGGATGAGTACAGACGAAAATCTTTGGTGTCGTCCCTTCCAGGTTTCACAGCCCAGCGCCACGGTGACCATGGATGCTTCCCTGATGGGGTGGGGGGCACTTCCAGGGAAAGTCAGTCCAAGGCACGTGGTCCGATGCAGACGTCAATTTGCATATCAATGTCCTGGAGTTAAGAGTGGTGCTGTTGGAGTTGCAAACCTTTCCTCTGCTCCTTCTGTCCGGAACAATTGCTGTCCAGTCAGACAACATGTCCGTGGTCTGGTACATAGGGAGGGACCAAATCTTACCCCCTTTGTTGCAAAGCCATGAGAATCTGGCAGTGGGCGATAGCTTCCAACAGCTTTCTGATTGCAATGCATATCCTGGGGAGCACCAGCGTGATTGCAGACAGATTGAGCAGATGCATTCTTCATCCTCATGAGTGGTCTCTCAACCCGAGTGTAGCGACAGAAATTTTCAGCCGCTGGGGCCAGCCATGCTGCGACCTTTTTGCCTCCCCTTCAAACAAAAAATGTAGCAGCTACTCTGTTTCCCCCTCTCTGGGAGTCACAGGGAGGCGCTCTAGTCCCCTATTGGCCCACGGTTCTCCTTTATGCTTACCCTCTGATTCCCCTTGTTCTACAGAAAGCTATTTGGTTGAGAAGCAAAGTGATCCTCATCGCTCCGTTCTGGCCCGGGTGTGGTTTCCCTTCCTTCACCCTCATCTGTTACAACCTCCTTGGATCCTAGACACTCATCAGGACCTTATTTCACACCCACAAGGGCTGACACCCCTGAATCTGTCCACCCTCAAAGCTGACAGCTTGGTTTCTCCACTTCCGTTAGTTGACAGGCAGGAAACCCTCTCTTCAGCCGTCCGGGATATTATTTTGGCTTCTCATAAACCATCCACCAAGAAGCGTTACAGGGATAAATGCAAAAGATTCTCTATTTGGTCATGTAATCAGAAGCTAGACCCGTTCTCAGCCCCTGTAGCCACTATTCTTCATTATTGGCTGAGCTGTTCGACAAAGGGGCCTCTGCTTCTACCATTCGAGTCCATCTAGCAGCTGTTTCCAACTTCCATAATGGATCTAAAGAAGTGCCACTTATCTCCTCTCGTCTTTGCAAGACCTTCCTCAAGGGTATTTTTCACAGCAGGCCTCCCATCAGCCAGCTGGTGGAGCATGGAATCTGTCCTGGCTTCTGCAGGCTCTCTCTCTGCCCCCGTTTTAGCCGGCTGCCAAATGTGATCTAAAATTCTTGTCATGGTAATCCTTATTCCTGGTGGCTATAACTTCAGCAAGATGAATTTCTGAATTACAAGCATTATAGGTTCATAGGTTCATACTAGGCTATCTGCCCTAGGGCATTTATAAGCCTATCCCAGAGTTTTGTGACTTTCGCCACCCCTTTAGTTTGAAGGATACTATGCCCATTATTTAGCTGTGCCTCTGTCAAGCAGTGACACTGAGGTGATCCCTGGGGTATACCTGCGATCTCCCATCCATTGGTCAAGATTTCTCTTGAACAAAGCCAGCGAGGTGTTCTGCCTCACATGTACCGGGATTCCATTCCACAGCATAGGGAGTCTCTGGGTGATGAATCTGTCCCTCCAGCACGTCCTATTTATGACCGTGTCAAGGTTCAAGTCTCGTGCTCTTGTAGATCGGATGGATTTAGATTTTTTGAGGTGAAGCATGTTCATTAATTCCGGGTTGGACATGGCCTTGTATGTCAGGCACAGGTCACCTCTGAGCAGGCGTGGCGACTGAGTAGAGCTGGAGCTCCTTCAGTCGGGCAGCATAGGACATATTTTTGAGACCCTTTATCCTTTTGGTGAGGAACTTTTGGGGCCTTTCCAATTGCTGCAGGTGTTGGGTCAGATACATTCCAAATGGGGCATTGTACTCAATCATCGGTCTTATGAGTGATGAGTACAGGGGAATGATGACCTCCCTTGACCTAGATGTGAATCCCTTCATGATCAGGTGGGCAATGTAAAAGGTCTTCCTAACTACTTTGGCAACGTGGGTGTCAAATGAAAGGTTACTGTCAACCTGGGTCCCCAGATCCCTGATAACCTCTTCTGTGCTTGGTGGATTGCCACCTATATGGCAGCTGGGGGTAACCTTGTTTTTCCCGAAGGGTATGACTATGCATTTTTTAGCGTTTAACTTTAGGCCATGGCTTTGGCACCAGTTATCCGTTTCTATGAGACCCTTCTGAAGGATATCTGTGTCTGATGTGTTTTCAACTATGGCGCCCAGTTTGCAGTCATCTGCAAACTTTGTCAGCCATAATCCTCCTGTGCTTGCCTGTACTTCTGAAAAGTAGATGCCGAACAAGAGTGGGCCCAGGACCGAGCCCTGTGGGACACCGCTTGTGACAGGCTTGGAATCAGACATGGCGCCAGCAACTCTGACCCTGTGGGTTCTGTCACTTAGCCAGTTTGCAACCCATCTTGTGACGTATGGGTTTACATTTAATCTGGTGAGCTTTTCTATGATGCCTGAGTGGGGTATTGTGTCGAATGCCTTTGCCAGGTCAAGGTAGGCTGTGTGGACTGCCTTGCCCTCATCAATGGCATTGGTGACTGTTTCGAAAAAGTCAACCAAGTTTAAGAGGCATGATCTGCCCTTGACAGAGCCAAATTGGGTTTGGTCCAATGTCTGCAGGTCCCCTAAGTCTTTATTTATGAGTTCTATTATGATCCTCTCCATAGCTTTGCAGCCCAGGCTTGTCAAGCTGATGGGACGGTAGTTTCCAGGGTCGGTGGAGGCACCGCCTTTATGTAGTGGGACCACAGTTGCCGTACGCCACTCCTTGGGTACGTATCCTGAGGTGAGGCTAAGATTAAACAGCTGCCCTAATTGTGGGTTTAATTCCTCAATGAGTTTGTGGAGCACACAACCAGGGACACCATCTGGTCCCATGGATGCTGTGTTTTTCGCCTTGGAGAGAGCTGTTCTCACCTGAGCATTTGAGATGTTTGGGAGGCTACAATCCTCTGGTATAGATATTTCTCCTTTTGGGGGGGGGAGAATTTGCACTGAACCTGTCAGCCAGTATGTTGGCAATGTCTGTAGGTTCAGTGATCTTTACATCATTTTGAACTAGTTCTGAGCATATCTGGGAGTTTCCTCCCAGGTTTCTAACATAACTAAAAAAGGCCTTGTGATTGTCTTTTGAGTCCTTGGCGATTTTTCTTTCAAAATTTGCCTTGGATGATTTTATGTGAGCTCTTAGTTTTTTACTTATAATGATCAAGGGTGTCTTCCCTTTTAGGGATTTTGCTCTATCTTGTAGTAGCTTTCTCCTTTTGTTGTAGAGCTTGTTTATGGCTGGGGTCCACCAGACTGGACGCTTGCCTTTGGTACAAAGAGTCTTTGTTTTGTTTGGGATTGCCTGATCCATGCAGTCCTGGAGGTGCTGGTAGAAGGCATTTGTATGTGATTCAGCGGCTTTAGTGATGGTTTTCGCTGGTTTGGGGGCCTTGAAAGAGACCACACCAGTCCAAAGAAGTGTGAAGTCGGCTTTAGAGAAGTTCTTCACTGTGGTCTTTTTTATCTGGGGTGGGGGCGGGATGTGGACTTCCAGTGAGATTAGTTTATGATCTGACCTCACCAATGAGGGGTATACCTCCGGTGTCGAACATTGTGACCCCATGTTCATGATGATGAGATCTAGTATGTTTTCGCCTCTTGTGGGCATGGTGACTAGTTGTTCCATGGCATTTGAGTTTATGAACTCTAGGAACCTTTGGGCTAGAGTGTTGGGGCTTGAGTAGTGATCCCAGTCTATATTCGGATAGTTGAAATCACCTAGCATGATGGTGTTTGGGGTTACATTTATCCCCTCCAGAGTTTTCAGGAAAGCTGTGTGAGGTTCCTGAGTTTGAGAGGGTGGCCTGTAACATGCTACAAATTGCAGAGCAGTCTTGCCTATGGTTAATTGCACCTGGATGGTCTCTGATGCATCGTGCGTTGCCACCAACCTGGAGGTGAGGGTGTCTTTGATGAATATGGACACCCCTCCTCCTTTCTTGGTGTTGTCCGGATTTTGGGGCCGGAACGCATGATATGAGGTAAAACCTGATAGTGCCAGGGTGCTCTCAGGAGCCTTGAACCAGGTTTCAGTCACAGCACATACATCAATGTTCTCCATACTGAGAAGGGCTTCAAGTGCATGCATCTTGAGGTTGAGACTTCTGGCAATGAGCAGCATTACCCTTAGTTTTTTCCCTTTGTTTTGTTCTAGGGTGGTAGGTTTAGAATTTGAGCCTTGCCTAAAAAAGGCACTATGGGGGTGGCAAGAGCCTTTGCCAATATCCAGAAGCCCAGGGGTGACAGGTGCAAGCCGTCCCTTGCGAAGCAGCGTGGCTTGTCCAGCATGTCATCCCAGGCAGACAGACATTGGATCCCCTTTGAATGACACCAGAGATTAAGCCAATTATTAAAGCTGATCATCTTGTCTCTGTATTGTGGCATCATTCTTGGTGAAGGTAGGATACTGCTCAAGGTCAGGGTCATACCTGCCTGGGCTACATAATCAGAGAGCTCCTCTATGTCTCTTTTCATGTAGTCCAGGGAGGTGCGTCTCAGGTCGTTCACACCAGCATGGACAATGACTGAGTCATACTTGTACCTGCTGTCAAGTGACCTGAGTGCTTGCGTTATGTGGCGGATTCTAGTGCCCGACAGGCAGCTTACTGTGACCTTCTCCTTGCTCAGTCTGGTGAGTGGGATGTCAGTGTGTCTGACTATGGAGTCACCTATGACAAGAGTGTCTGGCATTGTGTTTGGCCTTAAGGGCTGTGACTGTTTGGCACACTGACTTTGTGGTCTATGTGTTGCATGTGTCTTGGTCTGTGGTGGCAGTTGTTTGGGTGTCTGCTTTGGTGGCCTCTGCTGTTTTGGTAGATTTTTGGTCAGAGCCTCCGAGTATGTCTTTATGTGTTTATGTGTATGATATGAAGTTGTGATAGTGCTATGTGAGACTGGGTTTGTGGTGTGTGTGTGGTTACCTTCTCCTCCTGTCTGGTCTTGCCAGTCCTATGTTGAGAGAGCTCAGCCTCCAGTTTGGCTATATAGTTGCATCTCTCGCATGTGTTTGTGTTTTGTGGGAGAAGGAGAGGGTTGTCTGTGTACATGAGGCAATTGTAACATTGCCTCAATATTCCCAGATTCGTCAGCTGAGCAGGAGAGGACACTAGCAACTGACCCCGTGAAATGCTAGAAGGAAAAGTTAAAAACTTTGTGTAGATGGGTTTGAAAAGACTTCGAGGGATGTGGATGATCGAAAAGGGGTATTAGGCTGGTAGGGTGCTATGTATAATAAAAAGTGCTGTATCAGAGTAAAGAGTACTTTGGGAGCAAGTGCTAGGCTATCCGGATAGAGAATAGTCACTTAGGAATCAAGTAGATCTAAACTTATTAGGTATAGAATAGGGTGGTTAGATTAGCAGTACAGCTTAGGAAGAGCTGTTCTAAGGGAAAAAATGAAGAGTGGACTTTAGGTAGCCCGAATAGTTTAACCTTGATTAACCACCACTGCTCTTGTGTGCTCCTGTGGCAACTCCACACTAAATCGCGCTAAAGTGTGCTTTATAGCAGGGGGCTGGAAAAGGCAGGAAATGACCCAAAATGGCCAATGAACTACAAGTTACTGACTTAAACCACTCCTCTGAGGACAAACAGGCAGCTCAGTACTCCCCACTCTCACTGGTGAGTAAAGAAACTTCTCCCTGACCAAACAAGGAAAATGGAGAAGTACAGGAACCAAGACAAAGCCCAGGGATCAGCAAAATCTGATCACTGGAACACTAGCTAGGAAAGTATGGAAAACAAGGATATTTTTTTTGTTTTTTTTCAAGTTTTTTTACACAGATAGAAAACACAATAAATGCTGTACTTTTCGACTAAATGCTATCAAAAGCTAGTACACTTGAGTGTATTAGCCTGTAGTTTAACTTTTAAGCAAAACTTAAACTAGCAAGTGCAGTAAACAGTTTGAGCTTGTAAAAACAGTAAAAACAGGTAATACTTCGATAAAATAAGCAGAAACAGTGGTCGAAAGTCACAAAAGGTCGAAAAAGCCAAGAAGAATACTTAAAATCTGGAAAGTTTGTCTTTTCTGGTCTCTGCTGCTCTAGGAACTCTGCTGGACACTACAAGGAGCTGTGCTGAGTTCTCTACGGCTGGAAAAGCCCGCCAAAGTGTGCTTTATAGCAGGGGGCTGGAAAAGGCAGGAAATGACCCAAAATGGCCAATGAACTACAAGTTACTGACTTAAACCACTCCTCTGAGGACAAACAGGCAGCTCAGTACTCCCCACTCTCACTGGTGAGTAAAGAAACTTCCCCCTGACTAAACAAGGAAAATGGAGAAGTACAGGAACCAAGACAAAGCCCAGGGATCAGCAAAATCTGATCACTGGAACACTAGCCAGGAAAGTATGGAAAACAAGGATATATTTTTTTTGTTTTTTTTTCAATTTTTTTTACACAGATAGACAGAAAACACAATAAATGCTGTACTTTTCGACTAAATGCTATCAAAAGCTAGTACACTTGAGTGTACTAGCCTGTAGTTTAACTTTTAAGCAAAACTTAAACTAGCAAGTGCAGTAAACAGTTTGAGCTTGTAAAAACAGTAAAAATAGGTAATACTTCGATAAAATAAGCAGAAACAGTGGTCGAAAGTCACAAAAGGTCGAAAAAGCCAAGAAAAATACTTAAAATCTGGAAAGTTTGTCTTTTCTGGTCTCTGCTGCTCTAGGATCTCTGCTGGACACCACGAGGAGCTGTGCTGAGTTCTCTACAGCTGGAAAAGCCCGCCAAAGCGTGCTTTATAGCAGGGGGCTGGAAAAGTCAGGAAATGACCCAAAATGGCCAATGAACTACAAGTTACTGACTTAAACCACTCCTCTGAGGACAAACAGGCAGCTCAGTACTCCCCACTCTCACTGGTGAGTAAAGAAACTTCCCCCTGACCAAACAAGGAAAATGGAGAAGTACAGGAACCAAGACAAAGCACAGGGATCAGCAAAATCTGATCACTGGAACACTAGCTAAGAAAGTATGGAAAACAAGGATATTTTTTTGTTTTTTTTTCAAGTTTTTTTACACAGATAGACAAAAAACACAATAAATGCTGTACTTTTCGACTAAATGCTATCAAAAGCTAGTACACTTGAGTGTATTAGCCTGTAGTTTAACTGTTAAGCAAAACTTAAACTAGAAAGTGCAGTAAACAGTTTGAGCTTGTAAAAACAGTAACAACAGGTAATACTTCGATAAAATAAGCAGAAACAGTGGTCAAAAGTCACAAAAGGTCGAAAAAGCCAAGAAAAATACTTAAAATCTGGAAAGTTTGTCTTTTCTGGTCTCTGCTGCTCTAGGAACTCTGCTGGACACCACGAGGAGCTGTGCTGAGTTCTCTACAGCTGGAAAAGCCCGCCAAAGCATGCTTTATAGCAGGGGGCTGGAAAAGGCAGGAAATTACCCAAAATGGCCAATGAACTACAAGTTACTGACTTAAACCACTCCTCTGAGGACAAACAGCAGCTCAGTACTCCCCACTCTTACTGGTGAGTAAAGAAACTTCCCCCTGACCAAACAAGGAAAATGGAGAAGTACAGGAACCAAGACAAAGCCCAGGGATCAGCAAAATCTGATCACTGGAACACTAGCTAGGAAAGTATGGAAAACAAGGATATTTTTTTTTTTTTTCAAGTTTTTTTACACAGATAGACAGAAAACACAATAAATGCTGTACTTTTCGACCAAATGCTATCAAAAGCTAGTACACTTGAGTGTATTAGCCTGTAGTTTAACTTTTAAGCAAAACTTAAACTAGCAAGTGCAGTAAACAGTTTGAGCTTGTAAAAACAGGTAATACTTCGATAAAATAAGCAGAAACAGTGGTCGAAAGTCACAAAAGGTCGAAAAAGCCAAGAAAAATACTTAAAATCTGGAAAGTTTGTCTTTTCTGGTCTCTGCTGCTCTAGGAACTCTGCTGGACACCACGAGGAGCTGTGCTGAGTTCTCTACAGCTGGAAAAGCCCGCCAAAGCGTGCTTTATAGCAGGGGGCTGGAAAAGGCAGGAAATGACCCAAAATGGCCAATGAACTACAAGTTACTGACTTAAACCACTCCTCTGAGGACAAACAGGCAGCTCAGTACTCCCCACTCTCACTGGTGAGTAAAGAAACTTCTCCCTGACCAAACAAGGAAAATGGAGAAGTACAGGAACCAAGACAAAGCCCAGGGATCAGCAAAATCTGATCACTGGAACACTAGCTAGGAAAGTATGGAAAACAAGGATATTTTTTTTGTTTTTTTCAAGTTTTTTTTACACAGATAGACAGAAAACACAATAAACGCTGTACTTTTCGACTAAATGCTATCAAAAGCTAGTACGCTTGAGTGTATTAGCCTGTAGTTTAACTTTTAAGCAAAACTTAAACTAGCAAGTGCAGTAAACAGTTTGAGCTTGTAAAACAGATAATACTTCGATAAAATAAGCAGAAACAGTGGTCGAAAGTCACAAAAGTTCGAAAAAGCCAAGAAGAATACTTAAAATCTGGAAAGTTTGTCTTTTCTGGTCTCTGCTGCTCTAGGAACTCTGCTGGACACCACGAGGAGCTGTGCTGATCTGATCGTTCATAAGGATAGAGTATCACTTCGCACTAACCCATCCTTTCTCCCCAAAGTCATTTCTGATTTTTTGATTAACCAGTCCATTGAGCTCCCTGTGTTTTTCCCAAATTACTGTAACAAGGGAGAATACTGCCTACATTCCCTGGATGTTCATAGACAATTACGCTTCTATCTAGACAGAACTAAATCATTTCGCAAGTCGTTTCCTTTGCGGGCCCTAGAATGGGAGGTGCAGTATCAATGGTTACTTTGTCTAAATGGCTCAGGGATTGCATTGCCTTCACATATTCACTTACAGAGGGATCTAAGCCTGGCCAGTTCAAAGCTCACTCAACTAGGGCATATTGCAGCATCTGTTGCCTTCTACTCTAGGGCCTCCATGGATGAGATTTGTGCAGCAGCCATTTGGGCTAAGCCTCGCACCTTTATCAAGCATTACAAATTGGATCTGATCTCCAAGGGAAGAGTGGCCTTTGGTTCAATGGTTCTTAGGAATGTACTTCCATAAGGGCTACCCAGGTTCTCCAAGTAGCTGGGGACTAGGTTCCGGCAGTGATGAATAGGAAGAACATTAACAACTTCATATAAAGAAGTTATGTCTTACCATAACATTCCATCTGAGTTGTTGATCTTTTTCCAGTCATCACACCCTCCCACCATCCCCCCTAAGGTTCCTGGCAGATCTTCTGGGTCTTTGTGGTGTATTAGGGGTTTTGCGAAGAGATGGCCTCTGTCTTATTCTTTCTCTATATGTTGCATGCAAACTCTATCTGACGTAACTGAGCAAAAGGCATTGTGGGTAGCAGCTTAGCTTGAGAGTTTTTGGTGCACGCAAGCTTGGTATAGGGCCGACTTTTCCGAGGGCTCTGAACCGAACCCATCAGTGATGACTGGAAGAAGATCAACAACTCAGATGGAACGTTATGGTAAGACATAACTTCTTTTTACTGAATTAGAAGTTGGAGACTTCAGATCTGGTCAAAAAAGATGTTGTAATTGGAGATTCAGTTATTAGAGGAACTGATATTTACATTTGCAGAGAAGATAATGAACATCAAATCATGTCATGCTTGCCAGGAAAAAAATAGAGGATGTGAGACAAACCTTAGAACACCTTAATGTAAGGAAGTATGGATCTGTTTTTATTTATCTTGCTATAAATGATCTCCGCCGCAAGGACTCTCTGACTGTTAGTAGGGAACTTACAACCCTCTTAGATAGTATAGCTTGCAGTGGTGCTAGGGCATGTTTTTCACAAAGCACATTTAGAAAGGAGAGTCAGGTCATGGTGAATGAAAGGATTTTTTTGTGTAAATGCCTATGTGAAAAAATGTCCTGTTTTAAAAGTTGGAAATGTGTAAAGCATCCAAGCCTAATTTTGGGCACATGTGTTCAGACAGGATGGTGTGCATTTGTCAAGATTAGGGAAGGGAATTTTTTTCAGCAGATATTTTACAATATTTGACAAATACAAGGTGGGATTTTTGCCAGGATGAAAATTTAACAGTTCATAATTGCTAGCAACATTTGATGCATCTCTGATGGTTGTTAATGCCAGGAGCATTGATATTAAAGTTTTATTATTGAAAAGTTGCTATATTCCCACAACATTGATGTTATTGTTTTTAAAACTTGGTTAAAGAACAATGACTGGAAACCAGTCCTGTTGGGATATAACTGTTTTTACTGTAAGAGATATTCTAACAGAAAATTAGGTGGCAGTTTTATGATCGAGATTAGAGATAGTTATGAGACCTGTTAAATGATAACACCAGTACTATAGATTCTGCAACTGACAAAAAGACAATCCTGGAACATACAATTGTTGGAGTGTATAGGCTACCAAAGTCAAGTGCCGATGACATAGAGGAATTCATACATTTCTTTGCATGAAACACAGCAGGGAAGAATAATAGTGGCTAGGGGCTTAAGTTTACCAGAAACAGACTGGGATAATGATTCAACAATATTAGTAAGGAAATTATTCACAACGTATGTTTATGAACAGCAATTGCTTGGGATTGTAAAAAAACAAACAAAAAAAAAACGGAAAAGAACACACTAAACATTGTGTTGCTAAAGAAATTACTGTCGGTTTTCCATTGCCTCATTAATTTGTTGCACGATAATTATTTCAAACTGAAATCTAAACCAAAGCACAAAAGATTAATTACAGATTATATGGAAGCAAAACAATCACTATGTAAAACTAATTATAGTGATGTATTCAGTGGAAAAACTGCAGAAGGAATGTAGAAAATTTTGAAAAAGAAACTGAGTACAAAACAAAAAAGTGTAAAATCAAGATCTGGGCATATAGCATCGGGGGGGGGGTATATTTCCATAAGATACCTGATTAAGATGCGAGACAAAAAATATAAGAAGTCACAAAGAGGTCAAACTGTAACTTTGTCTAGTTTGTTTATTTCAGTTTTCAAACAAATTAAGCATAGTGTGAGACATGATTCAAGAAAAAAATTGAATATATATATATATATATATATATATATATATATATATATATATATATATATATACATAAAGATATTGAGCATAATAGGAAACCAATTTATAGATACATAAGATGTGGGAGGCATGAAGACATACAAATTGATAAACTCTCTAGCTTCTAAAATTTATTCTCAGACACTACAGATTATATATTTACAAAATATTATGCAAATCAGTTTTGCTCCACAAAGGGGGGTTTAAGTTGGTCTAGTGATATCCAGGTAATCTCAAATATTGGAATCAAAATAGATTATATTGGAAAAGAACTATGCAAACTGGATCCAAACAAAGCACTGGGAGGAGATGGAATAAGTAATAATGACCGGAGGACACCTCAGCAAGAACTTCTAGTACCTTTTATATCTATTGTTTACTAGGTCATACAAATCTGGAGGATTCTTCAAGCATGAGACATGCTCTTATTAAACCTTTCTTTAAGGGAAAGGGAGTAGGATAAACTCGGAGATATACAGACCCTTAAGTTTACTTTCATGTTGTGGAAAAATAATGGAGAAGGTAATATTGGATAAGTTATTGTCAGAACTGGAAAGGTTGGGACTCAAACAATATATGAGCATGCATATGTTGAGAAAACAGGTATAGTATCACCTGTAACATGATGTTCTATAACAATATAATAGCTATGAATAAAAAATGTGCTGTCATGTAATTTATATAGATTTAACTTCAGCAATTAGAGTCATACACAAATCACTGATCAATAAATTACAACAACTAGGTATTGATTTACTCTTTATAAGTTGGGTAGCTGCATGCTTACAAATAGGACATGGCAAGTATCATACACCAATTGGACAGGTGAAATTCTTCATTACAGTCAGGGTGTCCCACAGGACTCTGTCCTAGGCCCCTAGATTTTATCTTTCAGACCTGTCTTTTTCATCTCAGGTGTTCTACAATCTATATACAGATGGCTTGAAACTGGGTAAACTGATTACATGCGTCTGCGTGAGAACTTTACTAAATTGAACATTTGGGTGCAGGAGAAGGTGAATATTTAATACAGCACACAGTGATTGAAACTGTAGATTCATTTAAGGACCTGGGTATATGAGTAGATCCAGCTTTGAGTTTTTCTAATCATATCAACCAATTGGCTACTGATAGTTATAGAACTATAGGTTGTATAAAAAGATTTATAAAGTCTAGGAAATTAGAAATAAAGTCATTGTTTGTTTATAACCAAAAATAACACTGGAACATGTACTTAAACACCAGTGACTCCATAACTCAACAAAATAAGTATCACAGATGAAGGAAAATAGTTGGCTCAATGATAGAATTCCAAAGCTGGTTTAATAGTCAATTCAAACACACAAACACAATTACACACACACTGTTTTCATCCAAGTTGTTAAGACTTCATCAGATGCAGACAGTAACTAAACCATCTCTTTATATAATCCTTTGGCTTAATTATTCAAGTAATCCACCAATGAGAATACAGTCCATTATCTCAATAAAGCATGTCAATGACTGCAACAGAGGTGTTTGTTCTTAACAGTAGAAGAGGACAGCTAAGTCAATCCGATAGTAGCTGCACAAAAAATATAAATGTGGGTTTAATGGTAAGGTAATGGTACCACAAAAAATATCTCTGTCTCATCGAGCAGTTTTTCACTGTACAAAATGGCCATCACCATCTGTGGTACTTACTTTGTTTGATTTTGGAGTCATTGTTTGTTTATTACATTAGACCTAAACTTGAGTATAGGAAACCTTTATAAGAAAAAAAGCATTAGTAAACTAGAAAAAGTACAGTGGAAATTTACCAAGAGCATCTATGAATGTGAAAATTTAAATTATTATGAAAGACTAAAATATCTGAACTTGTACATTGTCGCTTACAGATATTTAAGTGGAGATCTTATTCAGGTATATAGGGTGGCACAATGGTGCTGCTGTTAGCATTGTTGCCTCACAGCAAGAGGTTCTCCAGTTCGATTCTCGGCTGGGGTGCCTTCTGTGTGGAGTCTGCATGTCCTCCCTGCATTCACGTGAGTTTCCTCCTGGTGCTCCAGTTTCCTCCCACATTCCAAAGATGTGTCTGGAGCATTTCTTCCTGGGCCTCTGCTGAAAATGGGCTCTTTCCCACTGAACAAATGTTAAATAAAAAATATAGAGCATTTAGAGGCAACTATCTGTGGGAATGTTTGGTGTTTATTAAAAGTAGAGACTCATCAGATGACCTATGTAAAAGACTTTGTAGGAATGAGAAGTGTACTAATTGGTTCTCTGTAAGATTTATGGAACAGACTACCAAACTACATTAAAGCAAGCACTAGTTTAGATATTTTTAAGAACAGCCTGGACACTTATTATGGGAACAACTGTTTTGGTATATTGGCAAGGGCATTAATGCCTGTGCTTGAAATATTTGTATGTATGCATTTAGAGAATGTTGAGAGGCAGGTGTGAGATTCAAATTGCTGCATCCAGCTATCTTCAGAATATTTTTTCCTGTAGAATCAGTTATTTTTGGATGCAGAGCTTGCTAAGGAGGAAATAAGTTTGTTCAACAAAAAGTGAGCCATCAAGCAGAAGGAGACTTTGCTTCTCATTCTTCTGCTAATAAACCAGACAGAGAGTCCCTGCAATTGAAACCTTTTCCACTGTTCCAAGGGAAAATGCTTTAGTGACAGAGAAGAGCTCAGGAGTTGACCAATAGAATCGGGAATACCTTGGAACTGAACCAGAATCTGGAGTTGGGAGATGGAAATTAGTGAATAAATGTGAGACTACAAAGCATCAATCACATTTTTGAAGTACAACTGTAAAAGGTGGGCAGAGATTTAGCTCTCAATCATCCCAAATTCCACAGGAGCACCCTTTATTAAGTTTAAATAAGCTTAATCAACCCGCTTGTCCAATTTGGGTGCTTTTTCTCCCAAGATTTGTGGTAAAGTGACCTCTGTTCTGGCTGTAGATGTCTTAGCCAATCACATCATCACTTTACTGCATCCCATTTGCATGATGCTGGCCAGTTTCTTCATTTCTTTGCTTTCTCTTATTTATATGGAAGTGCAGACCTGATGTGTTTTTTTTATTTTTCATTTAGGCTCACTCAGCCCTTATATAGGCAGGGCAGCATGGAGGAGCGTTGATACAGGTTTTGTGATTAGTGAAAAGGGGGACGTGTGTAAGTGTTTTAAGAAAAATGGGAGGAGGATGAGAAGTTTAAAGGAAGAAGGATTCAACACTGTGTCTGCAGCCTGAAACAGACTTTTTTTTACTTTGGACTGTGACAGTTTGTATCACTGTTGAAACTGGAGAGGAGCTACTGGAGGCTGAGCGTATTTTGGCACTTTGTCTGAGGTTTGCACCTTCAGGACTCATCTAGTGGTTGACTTATTTTTGGACTTTTATTTTACTTAGCTTAGCAGCAGGATGTTCAACCAGTAATTTGTTGTAATATCTTTAAATTCTGGCAAAACATTGAGGACTTTGTCTCCCTCAGTATTTTATGTTTGTCCAGATTTTTGTGCTAACAGGTTGAAAGGTATCCAGATTTTTGCCTCGTATTTTTGGTCTTTTCCTCATAAAATGTGTAGTTTTGTGGTAATTTAATGAAGTCAGTAAATAATGAGACATTTGAGTTTCAGATTTAATATAATAATTTTTCTAAGTTTATAGGAGCGATATTTAAACTCTGTCCTGTTGTCTGGGCCTGTGTCCCCCATTATTTTACATTTTGTCCAGATTTCTTGTATTAAAGCGGTCCATATTATTTCTTCGTAATTTTGGTCTTACCCATTTATTAGTGATTTTAGTAATGTTTATTAAGAAAGCTGTATTTCTGTAAATTGTGTTTTACATATGTTGTGGGAGTTGCAAATTTGTACAATATGCTTCAAGGGGAGGCAATTTCAGGACTTTTTTTTACCTTCTTGAATTTCTTGGGGAACGTGTTCAGGAATCACAAATACTGGGTGTACTTGCATTCTGTTTAAATTATTTGAAATGTAGAAAATCGGATTTTTCAATGTTTGCAATGCTTGCTGATTTATGTACATTTAACAGGGAATTGTCCAAAGCATGTTTTACCTTTATTTTCAACAGTGTGTAATTTATTTTTCTTGCAGTAACAATGTTTAATCTTTTTTTTTTCTGTGCTAAGAATGCATTGCTTTCCTAGTTTGAGGATGTCTATAAACTTGCATTATTTCATTTATTTTCACAAGATCTCGGTCTATAAAATATTAACTATGATTGCTTTTTTCCTATAAAATTAAGTATTTTGAGTCTACCATATTGTGCAACTCTGAAAGTTTTCATTGTGCATGTTTTTTGCTTGGACATTAGGGGTAGTAGCTAAAGTGGCATGGGAACTTGGGAATGATAACTGCCATTTGTTTACTTTTACTTTTGTAGTATTTGCATTATGAACATATGCATATACAAGTCTTAGGGGTATGTGTACTATTGATTATATGTGTATACATAGGTTTTAGTGTTATGATATGCCCAGTGACCCCTTGAGTATTTTTGGAAGTGATCATAGTTGTGCCTCATGATGTTAAGTTGTCTATCTCGCCTTCGTTCTTGCTGGTTGGGATTGGAGCAGATCCTCTGCTCTGACTTGGCCATCTTCTATAGCTCGAGAGCTGTTTACTGGCTCGAGGCTACCCCTTATCCCATGATGCCTAGCGCTAGCTACCCAGATCTCGTTTGCCACTTCAGCTGCGAGGTGTCGTTTTTCTGGCTCAGGCTCGTATAAAGTTTCTTTATACAACTTTTTTACTAGAAATAGTCTTTTTCCTAGGGGTTGTTGTTAGTTTTTAGTCTTTTATATTTGTTGTGTTAGCTAAGTGTGTATTTGTAGCTTCCTTTCCTTCCCTTTAGTTCTCCCCCTCCCCCCTCCTTATTCTTTTCCTGTCAGGTTAACCGTTTAAGTTAGAGGCTTTCCTTCTACCTTCTTTAAAGGCTAGCCGTTTGAGTTAGAGGCTTTCCTATAAAAAAAAAAAAACAAAAAAAAAAACTTTATCTTAGTCTGTAGTATACTGCGTTTTTCTGTAGACTGTATTTTGATTGGTTAGCTATTGTTGTATTTTTTGTTACAGGATGTCCAAAGAATCCAAGGTGTTTGGGTTCAAGAATTGTGACTCATGCTGTCAGAAAATGTCTCTGACAGATGGGCACACTTCTTGCGTCTATTTTTAGGCACTGTGCACCTGCAGGACTCTTGTTCTATCTGCCATGCATTTAGTCCAAGAATTCTGCAGGAGCATAAGAATAAGCTTATTCTTAGGGGCCTTTTAAAGCCCCAGGATTCACTGGCCAAGACTCAGCCTGTGAAATCCCCTAAATCTACCAAATTGTCGGCTCCAAGTTCCGAGCCGTCTTTGGTTCAGACTCTACCTGCTACTTCAGTTCCGGCTGGAACCGATAAGACTATCTCCCCATCGGCTCCATCAGAAACTTCAGAGCCTTCGCAGAGCCACAAGAGGCTGAGGTCCTCTTCTTTGGAATCGATAAATTCGGCTCCTCGGTCTCCGCTGCTTCAGATCGAGTGCAGTCACAGATCTTCTCACTCCTCTCAATCCTCTAGGCTCTCGGATCACGACGTGGAGAGAGTGGTCAGTAGGTTGCTAAAGTCGCAGACACTTGCCAAGATGTTGTCCAGCCCTCCTCAACAGGTGTCGGCTCCATCCACTTCTATTAATGTTCCTCCTCCGACTCCATTGAGCTCAGAGCCTGAGTTCATTGGGGTTCGAGTAGTGGAACCGTTGGCTTCGATAACTATCTCTTTCGGTTCTGTTGTCAGCTCCGATTCCCTCGATGGTGCCATCCGTCGAGGGATCTGGGCGCCGGGGCTCCCATGTCAGCTCTGAGGGGGCGAATGGCATCGGACCCTTGTCCGACCCCGTTCTCCCTCTCTGAGCTTCGGCGCAGGTGAGCTCGGCTCCTACATCTGCCTCAGAGCAGTCTCCCTCAGTGCAGAGAAAGATTCCGATTTCCTCGGAACTGGAGCTTTCTCTGCATTGTGGTAAGAACACCTTCAATGTCATGAGGAGTGTGCTGGCCACTGAGTCAGCTCCACTATCGGCCCCATCGGCTCCATCTCCTGTAGTGCCTGTGCCAAACTCTGCTTCTCCTCCAGACCCCAAGCGTGGGGAACCGGCACTCCAGGGCACCCCATTGGGTGTTTCCTCTTTTTCCGAGGCCTCCCCTGATAATTCAGAGGAGCCCCCTCGTAAGAAGAAGTGCAAGAGGAAGCACATTGACTCCCCTGAGTCTGTCACTTCTGATACAGATTTGGATGATTTGGAAGAGTCCCCGAGATCCCCCTTTGAAGATGTTTCCTTTTCGGACATCCTCGAAATGCTTAAGCAGAGGGGGAACTGGAATCCCCTAGCCCCTACTGAGGATGAGTCTGTATTCCTGGATGCATTTGGTTCCCGACCTTCCACCTCCTGGGTTTCTCCGCCTTTCGATCCACTTATGTCCATGGTGGCTCAAAAGGCTTGGTCAGTCCCGGATACAGTGGAAACAAATCCAAGGAGACCTGCTAAGTTCATCACAGCACCCCATGATAAGCAGTTCCTTACCAAAGGTGTTCCTGTTGATGCCATGGTGGTAGCAGCAGCCACCAAAAAAAGAGTTAGCGGAAACCTCTTCGTCTGTCCATCCTCCTAACAAGGAGTCTAGGACCATGGTCAGATACGGGAAGCGAATGTTTGCCTCAGCGACCTTTTCTATGAGGTCCCTGAACTACTTATGCCATTTTACCCGGCTTCAGAGGGATCTCCTTAAAGAGCTCGGAGATACCCTTCGAGATCCATTAGCTGAGGGGGCTCAAGCTAAAGTGGCTTCCCAGCTGGCAACCCTTAATTCTGTAGTCAACTCCTCCATGAGGCTCATTTCCTATGCAGCCGATGGTGTGAGTAGAGCCACAGGTACGGGCGTGGCCCTTAGGAGACATGCATGGATGCAGCTATGTAACTTTGTGGAACGCTTTAGAACGTCATTCACCAACACCCCCTTTGATGGTTCCTTTCTTTTTGGACCACAGGTGAAAGACACTTTGACTAGGTGTGAGCAAGAAGGCAAGACTCTCTGCCATGGGAGTCTGTTTTTCCACTCCTTCCAGACCATACCCCAAGGGTCAGAAGAGTGATAAAATGTGGTTCTGAAAATCCCAAGGAGCCTCGCCTGACACACGTAGAGATTTTACCTCCAGGGGCAGAGGGGGAAACAACAGACACTGCCCTCGTGGCAGAGGGGGTCCACAGAACCAGGGCAATGGAGAATCCTTCTCTGAGAAGCCCATTCAGCATCCCTGAAGGGTTGCCTGGCTGCCCGCCTCTGGAGGCAGTCAGGGGAAGACTTTCACTATACCCAAACGCCTGGCAGAATTTAACGCAAGACAAATTGGTACGGTCAATTATATCCGGAGGTTACAAAATTCCCTTCTCTCAACCCCCCCACTTACTGTCAAGCAAATCCCTTCCAGATGTTCCACCCAATCTGAGGGACCAAGCAGTCATAGAAGTTTCAAAACTGCTAGAAAAAAAGAGTCATCCAGGAAGTCCCGGCAGACCAACATGGATCTGGAACTTACTCAAGGTTCTTTTCGGTACCAAAAAAGACAGGGGACTGGAGACCGATTCTGGATCTCAGCAGACTAAACAAGTCTGTTCAAAGAACAAAGTTTCGGATGGTCACGTTACGGTCCATTCTACCCTTTCTGGGTCAGGACAATTGGATGTGCTCCATAGATCTTCAGGATGCGTACTACCACATCAAAATGGACAGGCGCTCCAGGAGATTCCTTAGCTTCTGACTGGGAGCCAGTCATTACCAGTTCAGCGCTCTGCCCTTTGGTCTCACCACAGCCCCCAGGGTGTTCACCAAATGTATGGCAGTGGTCACAGCTCACCTGAGACATCGAGGATTCCAGGTGTTTCCATATCTAGACGACTGGCTCCTCACTGCTACTACCAGGCATCAACTTCTGCAAGCCAGGGACAACACAATCACAATCTGCTCCCAGCTAGGCATTACAATAAACTTTGAAAAATCTGCATTGTTGCCCTGTTAATCTATCACCGATATAGGAGCAGACTTAGACACAAGTAACATGTCTGCAAGGCCAGAAAGGGTGTCTGCAGTTCGCCAGCAAGTACAAATTCTAATGCAGAGCAAAGGATCCAAGTCCGATTCGTCCTTCAAACCCTGGGTTCCATGGCAGCGGCAATTCTTCTAATCCCACTGACCTGCTTTCACATGAGGATCTTTCAGTGGCTTCTGTTCACACAGTGGTCTTTCCAACAACTGCCCATGTCTCACATGATCATGATTACAGAAGCATGCAAGAGGCACCTTTCCTGATGGATGGTCTCCCCACTAGTGACTCAGGGCAGACCCTTCATTCAGCCCCCTCCGGTTGCCACAGTGACCACAGACGCCTCCCTGATAGAGTGGGGGGGCATTATCAGGGCAAGACAGTCCAAGGCACTTGGCAGCCTCATGAGTACCATCTGCATATAAACGTCCTAGAAATGAGACCCGTGCTCCTAGTGTTGCAAGCTCTTCAGCACTCTCTCCCATCTGGGACCATTGCAATTCAAACAGACAACATGTCAGTGGTGTGGTACATCAACAAGCAGGGCGGAACCAGGTCCTACCCCCTATCTCGAGAAGCACTCAGACTCTGGCAGTGGGCGATTTCCTCCCAATGTTTTCTAATTGTGACGCACATCCCTGGGAGTTCCAACGTCATAGCGGATAGGCTCAGCAGAGCTATTTTCATGCCTCACGAGTGGTCTCTGAATCAGGTAGTTGCGGATCTGATCTTCCGCAAATGGGGACAGCCTTGCTGCGATCTTTTTGCCACCCCCTTCAACAGCAAATGCAGCAACTACTTCTCCCTTCTTCCGCTTCCAGGTCACACTCCCAGAGACCTCTAGTCCACGATTGGCCTCAGGGACTTCTTTATGCCTTCCCTCCGTTTCCCCTGATACCAAAACTCATACAGAAAGCAATATCGCTGGGTTGCAAAATGATCCTCATTGCCCCCTACTCGCCTCGACAGATATGGTTTCCGTTCCTGCACCATTACCTTCTCGATCAGCCCTGGACTCTGGATCCGATTCCAGACCTACTGATTCATCAATCAGGCAGGCTGCATCAATCCCTCCAAACACTCCAGCTCACAGCTTGGTTGCTCCACTTCCAACCTTAGCCAGGCTTCCCAGCATTTCCCCGGCCATGCGTGAAATTATTGTCTCCTCACAAGTCCACAACTAGAAAAACTTATGCTAGCAAATGGAAACGTTTTTCTTGTTGGGCAGAGGCTAGGAATGTAGATCCTTTTTCAGCTCCAGTCCACGAAAATTTGGAGTTCCTAGCACACCTTTTTCATTCTGGGTCTGTTTCTGCTACAATCAGGGTCCAATTGGCGGCCATTTCTAACTTTCATGTTGGGTTGTCTAATTCAAACATTATGTCTCATAAGCTCTGTAAAGCCATTTTAAGAGGGACTACTCTCATGAGACCTCCAGTGAGAGATCCCCCTCCTCCTTGGAACCTTAATTTGGTACTAACCTCCATAATTATGCCCCCCTTTGAACCTGCAGCGTCCTGCTTCATTAAGTTTCTATCTTGGAAAACACTCTTTCTGGTAGCTATTACTTCAGCCAGATGCATCTCTGAACTTCAGGCACAATGTGTTCGTCCTCCATACTTGGTTTTTCATAAGGACAGGGTTGCTCTAAGGACTAATCCCTCATTCCTTCCGAAAGTCTGCTCAGAAAACAATTTGAACCAATCTATAGACCTTCCTGTGTTTTTCTCTAACCACTCCAACAAGGCAGAATACAAATTGCACCAATTGGACATTCATAGACAATTGTGTTTTTACTTGCATAGGACTAAGGATATAAGGAAGTTGGACCAGCTGTTCTTTTCCTACGCTCTAGGCAAACAAGGTCTCCCCGTTTCCAAAGTGACCTTATCCAGGTGGTTGTCTCACATTCACTTTCATTTATCAATTGAGAAACAAAGAGTTGCTTATCAAACTGAAAGGTCATTCTACTAGGGCTTTAGCCACCTCTGTAGCCTTCCAGTCTAGGTTGCCCATGGATTCTATCTGTGCAGCTGCTACGTGGCAAATCCTCATACCTTTATTTCTCATTACAAGGTAGATATGGTCTCCAGGAGCAGAGCTGACTTTGGTTCCACTGTTCTGAAGAGTCTGTTCCAATGAGCCACCCAGGATTGTAGGTGTTAGGAACGCTGTCCCAACCAGCAAGAATAAAGGCGAGATAGACAACTTAACATTAAGAAGTTATGTACCTACCATAACGTTCCATGTTAGTTGTCTTCATCTCGCCTTCTTTCTTGCGTCCCATCCTCCGTACCCCTGTCCTATTGGATCGAGAGGAGTTTTGGTTTCACTGGCTGAGTGTTCTCTGGTTTGTTTCCTCTACTGACTTAGAGAGTATGACAGGTATGCCCAACCTGTTTGTTTGGACAGGTTGATTCTCTGGCTATGTCTGGGGTTAGCTATGTCAAACTAGATCTAGGTAGCTAGCGCTAGGCATCATGGGATAAGGGGTAGCCTCGAGCCAGTAAACAGCTCTCGAGCTATAGAAGATGGCTGAGTCGGAGTCGAGGATCGGCTCCGATCCCAACCAGCAAGAAAGAAGGCGAGATGAAGACAACTAACATGGAACGTTACAGTAGGTACATAACTTCTTATTAGTGCTCAACTAAGTTTGAGTTGCACTGAAAAATGTGATCCTCTATGATTTTGGCTTTTTTGCCCCTCCCCCAAATGCGTTTGTCTTTGTCCCCAGTTGTCTGTATGTGGCAAGTTAAGGAATGAAGGTGTAGTGCATACCAAGTGTCCACAATTCCATAGAACGGTCAAATTTTTCATTACCTTGGTCTGTCATCATTCTTGTTCACACTTGGTCTTTGCAGTCACTAATTGTTACACTTTATATGCAAAATAAACCTTTAGATGTTTAGGTTGGCTAAGTAATGATTAATCCACAACTGTGTGGTATATCTGTGATCTTTCAGTTTTGCAGTATGTTCCTTGCATGAGATTTTTCTTGGATGCTTCATGAATCATTTGCATTAAGGAGTTTTTTCTTGGTTGCGTTCTTAATCATTCACAATACTGCTCATTCAGATGCTATGCCCATGTAGCTTATTGAGTTACACACATTTACAGAAGTTTCTGGCTTGGTTTCTCATCCTTTATCTGAACTGTTACAAATATTTTCTTCAGAAGCAAAGTAATGGCTGAATCACACAACAGCAATTTACAAGCTACAGTGGAAGGGGGTGCAACTCAAGTTTTCTTGCACTGTTATAGTGCAACAACTCAGAAGGATAAGACTTTTTGATTAATGTTTGCATTATGCAAGCTTCATTTTTCTACAAGTATACCTCATTGTACCATTGTTAATTTGAAACTTTTCTAATTATGCTCTTTTTTCTCCAAAGATGTTGCATCTGAGAAGAAGAAGCAAATGACTACATTCCAAAGCAGCTGGAAGGTCTTCTATGATTGGGTAATGGAAAGCAGGCATGGTCCTAGATATGCTTTTTAAAGCCATGTACTATCAATATTAATATTGAACATGGGGGGGGGGTGATTTACAGCAACACATGAACAATGAAAAGCACAAGATGAACACCAAACATTTGTTTGGGAGGAAGGTGATTGAAATGTTTGCCACACAACAAACCAAGTCTAAAGTATTGGAGGCTGAAGTAGCCTTTATGAGTCTTTTTGCTGAACACAACCTGCTCTTTATGACTTGGGACCATTTCTTGATGTACATGAAGAGGTACTGTATGGATCCAGAGATGGTGCAAAAAAGACCTGCAGACCAACAAAGGCGAATTCCACTGTAAGGGAAGTAATGGGGCCACAGTGTCAGCAGGATGTTTCACAAATGTGTCAGAAAGTGGCATACTGTTTGCACCTGAACCAGTGTACAGATACGGGGGATGAGATGGCTTGTAATTTTGCTTTTTTGTTTTGTTTGTTTTAACCGTAGCAGTGGCAATAATGCTTAGATTTCTCAACATGCCTGTTTGAGTGAGTGGAACTGGCCAAGCCATTTATGACAGTGTAATGGAGACTTTGAGAAAGTTTGGCATTTCTGTGAGCCACATGGTGACTTATTCTTTGGACAATGCTGCTTCCATAATTATTAAGTGGAATTCTGTGCTATTCAGACTAAAAGAACTTAACCCCCTTATTTTAAACATGGGTTGCTTATGCCAAATTGCAAATGTATGCATTAAATCTGCTGTAAAGGCAATGGTTGTACCTGTGGAGGAATTGATATCCAACACCTATTGTCATTTGTCTAGCAGTGCACATTAGCAGAAGCTTAAAAAGTTTGCACTTCATGGATATTGAACCCTCCAAAATTATCAGATATGCCCCCACTCAATGGCTAAGCTTTACAAAGTCATCAAAAGAATGCTTGCATTGTGGCCCACCATGAGATCCTACTTCATGTCTTGTGAACAATTATTTACCAAAGTGGAGCTCATTGCTGAAAGACAGCAGAGCCATGACATTAAGCTGACATTCCTGTAGTATGCCATGAAACCATTGCAGAACTTCAGTGCGTAAATGCAAGGCAGGGAAAGTAATACGTACTACAGGCATATGCTAGTACTGTACTCAGACCACCAATTACTAGGCAGTTTCTGGAGAATGTAACTACTGTTGATTCATTTCTTGAATTGCAAGACAGAGATCCTCTGCTACAGAACATGACCAGGTTATTATTTATTTATTTATTTATTTCAGTTTGATCAGGGAAGTCCACTGGGTCAAGAAGAGCCAGTTTTCAGTAGAGGCCTGGGGAGAAAAGCTCTATTAACAATAACAAACATGCATAACAAGCAGAGTATATGACATAAGCTGAGAGAACAATTTAGCAAGTATGAAGAGATAACATTATAACATTATATACAGAGTATCTGTAGTGACAGTGGACATTCATTCTGTAATCTTTGTATTATACATTTTCAAACAGTTACTACATTTCATAAGATAAAAATATAAATCTCAGATCTTATGTAAATGAGGGTAGAAAAAGCAGTCCAGCAGTAATAGGCAGATTTGAGGTGTTGTATGTGGGTGTCAATACGGAGAGACAGTAACTGCTGGGAAAAGAAAGATGAGTGAGGAGGGTCTCATGTAGGGGAAGAGCAGGGGTATATACATTTAGATGATGGGTAGGAGTGTAGGAGAGATTTGAAGTTGGTGTGGTTTGGGGTGTTTTGAAGGGCAGAGGGGAGTGAGTTCCATAATTTAGCTAGGAAGTATGATAACAGAAGGGGGCCAGGAGGGTTTGTGGATTTGTAGGAGGTTTTGATTTTCTGATCGGAGTGAACAGTTAGGAATATAGGGGATTAAGGTGTTGGAGAGAGTGGGACAGTTGGATGGGTTGAAGATGAGCTTATGGGCTGTGGTGAGTTTAACTATGTTTATGTAGTTGGGTAGTTCTAGCCATTGTAGAAATTGGAGGGAGAGGCAGTGATGGGAAGACTTTTTGGAGATGGTGGCGGATTTGCTGATTTTTACTGTAGCAGGATTCTAATTTGGATTGTAGGCTGAGTTGGAGGTTGGTGAGCAGTGAGGCATGGTATATGAGAAAGGGGAGATGGTTAGGAGGCGGCTAAGGTCTTTCTAGTGGAGAGAGTGAGGTAGGGATTGTGTCTGTACATGAGACCTAATTTTTGTTGGGTTTTTTATGGCTGTTTGAATATGGATGTTGAATTGTAGATGCTCATCAATGGTGACACCAAGCAACTTGGAGTGAGATGCTATTTCAATGGGGGTGTTGTTCTGGCTTAGTATAGTAAAGGAGGTATTGTCAATGGAGAATAATCTGGAGGGAGTAAAGATAATTAGTTTAGTTTTGTTTGTATTTAGGGCGAGGTGGTAGTTGTGCATCCAAGTTTCTGTTATAGTAAAAGCTGACTGGGTTTTTAGTAGGTCAGAGGGGGAGTCAGCAGTGCAGATGATTGTAGAATCATCTGCATACTGGATTAGGGAGGTATTGAGGATGGTGTGGTGAAAGTTATTGATGAATATGTTGAAAAGTAGGGGACCAAGGACAGAACCTTGGGGAATGCCGGTTGGGGTGTGTAAGGAGGAGGTTAAAGATTTCCATTTTACAGCTTGCTGTCTTTCAGAGAGGTAGCTAGAGAACCAGAATATGGTAGAGGGAGATAGATTGAGAGAGGGGAGTTGAGAAAGAAGTATGGGGTGAGAGATGGTATCGAAAGCTTTGGATAGGTCAGGGAACAGGGTAGATATGTTTGCCAGAGTCATTGGCATGGTTGATGGATTCAAGGAAGGACGGAAGGGCAGTGATGGTACTGTGGCCAGGACAGAAACTATGCTGGGTGGGGGTAAGGAGGTTATTGTGTGTTAGATATGACAGACGTTGAGTATGAATACACTTTTCTAGGATTTTTGAAAGTGGGGAAAGGATGGCAATGGGTCTGAAATTGGTGGTGTCAAAGTTTTTACCTCCCTTGTGGAGTGGGATGATGAATGCATGTTTCCAAATTGAAGGAACGTAGGATTCTTGAATGGATCTGTTTATTAAAATGGAGATTGGCAGGGCTATGTTGTGAGATAGTTTTAGGAAGAGAGGGGGAAAATTGTCAGGTGCAGTACAGCATGGTTTTAGCTGAAGGAGTTTTTTTATTGTGCTTTTGCAGACAAGGTTGGGCTTGAAGGTGGGGGATTGCTGAGCATCGTCAGGGTGAGAGGATGGTGGGGGGATTAACTTGGAGGGGGCTGTGGGAAGGTGGTGGCTAGTTTGGCTATGTACTCCACAAAGGAGTTAAAAAATGATGTAGCTTTCTAAGTCGGTGAGGTCAGAGTTAGGGCAAGGGTTATCCTTGTTACCGGGATGGAGGAGAGAGGAGATAGTATTCCAGAACTTTTTTGGTTTGGTGGAGTGCTCAGACTGGAGCTTGGTGTAGTATGTTTTGTGGTGTATTATGGAGCTGTGTGAATTCAAGTAGGGTATTGGGTAATTTATTGTTATGGTATTGTTTCTACTTTCTGTCTCTTAGGTGCATGGTTTATTTTGTTTCTTTTGATAGCCAGGGGGAGATTTTGGATTTGACCCATTTGGTTCTGAGAGGAGCGTGGCTGTTGAGTAGAGTTAGAAAGGTTTCATTAAAGTAGCTTATTGCATTGTTGAGGGGCAGGGTTTTTAGTGGGGTCCCATTGATTAGTTTTAGACAGTCAATAAAAAGTTTGTGGGTTGAATTTAGAGAGTTTACGGGGTTGAATGTAGTGATGTTGTTTTTGGAATGGAGAAGGGTGCCGGTCAGCAAAGACTGGTAGGTGGTCACTGATTGGGTCAGGGAGGGTACCTGAAGTTGAGAGAAGGTTAGGCTGAGATACTAAAATCCAGTCAAGGATGGTGTCAGAGGATCCATTTTTGTTGTGCCTGGTAGGAGAGTTGATTATCTGGGTTAATTTAAAGAGGTTGCTTGATTGAGAAGGGGGGTTGAGAGATGATGGTGGACCAGTTAATGTTTATGTCGCCTAAGATATAGGTTTCATTTTTGATGTTGGTGGAGAACCAGGATAGGATGTCTTCTAGTATTGGAATGCTGTTGCCTGGGGGATATAGAGGGCAGCTATGCAAATAGATTTGTGATTGTTGATTTTTAGGTGGGCTATGGTAACTTCAGAGCTGGCAAACTTAGGAATGGGGTTGGTAAATGGGATAACTGTGTGGGTGGTGGATTAGACTATGTCACCTCCTTTCTTGTTGGGTCTGTCATTAGGGATCATTTGGTAACAGGATGCTAATATTTTGCTGTCTTTTATGTATGGCTTAAGCCAAGTTTTTGAGATGGCAACAATGCCAGGTTGATTATGGGAAAAAACAGGCATGGAGGAAAGGGATTTTATTACGAAGGCTTTGAGCATTAATGGTGATGAAGCAAATTGATTTGGGGTTGCCAGGATGTGATGGAGAGATGGTTTTGGTGGATGGGGAGTTGTTGGGGCCTGGGTTGGGATAGATGTCACTGGAGAGAGAGAGTGGGAGATTTGGTGTAGTAGATGTATTATGAGGTCTACAGTTAATGATGTTTTAGGTGGGGGTAGAGTAGGTTTATTTGGGTGTTTGTGGTAGGGAAGGTGGGGCGAGGGTAGGATTGGAAGGATTTTAGGCGTATATAGTAGGGTTGTATTGGAGGAATAGAGCTCTGGGGGAGTAGAAGAGAAGTATAGTTTGTTGGTGTGTTGAAAGATTGTTGTATGATGTGAAGGTGGGGTATGGGAGGGGTGTGGAAGTTGTGTTAGGTAGGTGAGGGTGGTAAGTAGTGCTAGGAGTACTGTTGAGTATAGAATGGGTATGGAATGGGACATATTATAGTTGGGTGTATTTTTATGGTGTAAAGTGAGAGGTAGGAGGAGTGTGTGATTGGGTAGTGAGAGTTGTGGGAGGAGTTAGGAATAGATAAATGTGCAGGTAGTTGGGGTGGGTGGGAAATGGGGGCAGGGAGGGGGGGTGGAGTGAGCCTGAAGGGCAAATGGAGCGGGCAGAGTACCCCAAGCAGAGGTGAGCAGAGAAAAAGTATCAGTGGATGCAGGTAAGAACAGGACTCTGTTTGTGGATACAGCTGTTAGGTTCACAGAGTAGTGAGCAGATAGGTATGGATGGGTTGGTAACACTTTCTTTCAGTGTGCTTCACTAGGTAGAGGTGCTGCTAGATGTTTGTAGGGGCTCTGTAATGTAACTGAACAGCATTCACCTGGAAAATGGGCTGTGATACTGGTCAAGGGAAGGGGTTATGGAGCTCTGCTGCTACCTACTGGGGAAATACAGAGGTATAACAGAGTGGGATGGAAAGAGGGGTAGTCCCTATGAGTGTGCACACTGTCAGGGGGCATTAAGTACGGATACAATATTTAATTCAACAGCAGTTTGTAAATAGAGATACAACAAAAACCCACATGAGCTTACATATAATCATTGGCAACAACACACTTGTCCCTAGGGGGAGTGTGGTCTCACTGACAGTGTTGGTGTCACAGTGGGTTCTTTTGGTTTCCCAGACAGGGAGGGTGTTGTGACCATGTGAGCTGGAAAAGAGCAAAAGAAAGAGATTGTTATTGTCTGAGTGTGAATGTAGAAAGTAGAGAGTATGGTGTATGTAGAGGGAGAGTGTGGGTGAATGAGAGATGAGTGGAGTGGGAAGATTGGAAGTGAAGTGTGGAAGGTGGCAGAGACAGTGCATGCAGTAGGTAGGACATACTTAGGGGGATTTTAAAGCAGAATAGAGAGCAGCAGAGCTGCACAGCAGTTAAACACATTATTTGCAAAATGAACAAACTATAATCTTATTTATACAGTATTTAACCTGCAGTTCTACACCAACACGAGAGGTAAATCACTATGCAAACTATATATATAGCAGCTAGTGTTGCACACACTTTAAAGTGCAGCAGCAGTGCTGCTTTTAACAGCTGCCAGTACACACAATTTGAAGTATTTCAGCACTTTTTAACATAGGATATAAAGCAGTTCACAGTGCTAAGTAAGTAAGACATCTACATTGTCATTTAGAGGTAGCTGCAATGAACAGTTGTACTCTAGTACAGCATACAGGCTTTTCACAAGCTATTTACAGTACAAGACACAGGTAAAAACACCTTACTTGAGTGCACACTACACCTTTGCGACCATTATGTAGAAGTGAAAAGCAGTAAAACACAGTTATGGAGAAATACCGTATGCAGTTAAATGCCTTACCAACGTGCACACTAAATGCTGGAACTTCAGATGAGTGTCCCCTTTAGGGATGGTACAGCAGGAAATGACTTATACATATAGATGGACTGTGAGTTGGGGTAGGAGGTTAGGAAATGTGATAGGTTAGAAGGTGCACAGAAGGATGGGATTGAGTGAGGACAGGGCTTGTGAGGGAACTGGGAATGCAGATGAAACACCCCCCCAGCAGAGGTGAGCAGAAAAAAGTATCAGTAGTTGCAGGTAAGAACAGGACTGTTTGTGGCTACAGTTGTTAGGTTCACAGAGTAGGGAGCAGATGGGTATGGGTGGGTTGATGGCACTTACTTTCAGTGTGCTTCACTAGGTAGAGGTGCTGCTAGATCTTTGTAAGAGCTCTGTAATGTAACTGAGTGGCAGGCACCTGGAAACAGGCTATGATACTGGTCAAAGAAGGGGGTTGTGGAGTTCTGCTGCCACCTACTGGGGAAATACAAAGGTACAGCAGAGTGGGATGGAAAGAGGGGTAGTCCCTGTGCATGTGCTCGCTCACTGTTGGGGGACATTACGTACAGATACAAAACATTAATTCAACAGTAGCTTGTAAATACAAGTACAGCAAAAACCCACAGGACTTTACATATAATCAGTGGCAACAACACCCTTGTCTCCTGGGGGAGCGTGGTCTGGCTGATAGTGACGGTGTCACAGTGGGTTCTTTTGGTTTCCCAGATGGGGATGGTGTTAAAACCATTCGAGTGATGTGGACACTACTCTCTGGGACTTCACATGAGTATATCCTTTAGGGATGGCACGGTGGGAAATGACTTGTACAAATAGATCTAACTATGGAACCGCAGCTTTCTTCCACCACTGTTGCAGATATTGGCACTTGTCTCACTTTTTGGGGTTCATGGGTGGAGTGCTGCAAATTGATTAATGAATTTTTGGTGTATCAGATGACTGAGTAGTCATATGGATCAGACACATCTAATTTCTTAAAGTACTAGTTCATGGTACTTGGCAGCCTGCAATAGAAGACCTGACATGTCAACCTTCTATAAAAATAATGCAAACTGCTCTGCTTGCCGCACTCTAACAGTGAAGCAAAATGAGCATTAGTATGGTTCACAAAGTCCTATATTAGTAATAAAGACAAATGAGAACATTGACTGCTATTGTATGAAACATCCAGACGACATGCTGGAACCAGCAAGAAAGGCAACCACTATTTATAACAATGAACATTCCACAGCATCAGTTACAGAAATTCACTCTGCTTGCCAAGAGGCTGAAGTTGAACAACTGTTTTAATTTAATACAACAGTGGGGGGACATGACATGTGTTGACCTGTAGCCAATAGTCTGAATGTGAATTGCCTTATTGTGTGTATTGCTTTCATATTACGTATGTATTTGTGTTTTGCAAATGTTTAAATACCTGCTTTAATAAAACAAACTCTCTTGGGTCGGGTGTGAGGGTTGGTGAGCATGTATTACTTCAGTTTTATTCAATTGTTTACAATTATGAATAATCCTATATTATGATTATGAGTGTATCTGTGTATGTATAAAACTATTTTTTAAGAAAGAAGTGATCCTAAATGATGCACTGTGTTTGTGTAATTGAACATGTTTGGGTGTGTCTGTTAATGTGCTTACTTGAATATGCATATATCATATTAATTAGGTGTCCCCGATCATCTGTAAGTTGAGAGGCATGGAAAGAGTAGACTTTAATTGACTTTGTTAAACTTCTGTGGAAATGAAGCATTTGCCTCATTTCATGTCATTAATGTTTGGAAGGTCAATGAGGACAGGAGAAGGAGGAAGAAGATAACTGTAAGCAAAACAATTTCTGTTAACGGTATTCCTATAAAACATTTCAAAATATAAATTGCATGTTTTATAGTAAAGTATTTTTAGTTCTTGTATGTGATAAAATTACTAAAGTGAACATGGGCCTTTCCTTCTCTTGCTTCTTTTTTGGTATTATGAAATGTAGGCATTACAGTGCAAAAGAGAAGACAAGCTAGACAAAAGCATGTTTAAGTTAATAGGCTATAACCACGGGTTGTTGAGAGCAGATGGGGTGCAAAAGTACACAGATCACAGTACACATAGAGCTGATATGTTTTATTACTTTTGCATAGGTTAATATCTGGAGTAAGATACTTGGCTTAATCTAATAAATGTTAACTGGAAACAAGTAAATATAAGAACTCCAAGTATAATGAAAAATTTTCCTTTAGCAATAATGTTTCAGTTTGTCATTCGGGCTGCAGCAGAAGACTACAGTTTTGTTGTCATGTTTCTGTGCAGACAAGCTTGTAATGTGGTAATAAAAGCTGGAACACTTGTTTCTTCAAGGCTAAAAGTTAAAGCTTTCTGAAAGCATTCAAGTTATTTTTTATAACTGGGAGGGGAATAAAACAAAACAACACAAATTAGTGTAAGTAGAAGCACAGGCAATAACATGCATCTTAGCATGAATAATCTCAATTACTGGTTAAGGCCTGTGTTAGCACCTGTCTATTTGGCACAAATGTACTTTTTAGGAGGGTTAGATTTTATTATTTGAAGACTTACATAGTTGTGTATTTGCATTAATAGGTAAGAGGGGGTTGTTTAAGGTTTTTATTAAAACAAAAAGCCTTTAAAATGTGACAGGGTCCAGTGAGAAGAAAAATGTATAAATGATTAACCTATTAAACATTAGTGGATGCATCTATCACAAAAATTGGAAATAGCCATTTAAAAAAGCTGCCATATGTAATAGGGAATAATGATTTCCTATCATAATGGTGACACTTTCTATATTATCTTGGAATGTGACTGGTCTCACAATTATAGACAAAAAGGAAAGAATATTTAGTTATATTAAGAAATGCAGAGTGCAAATAGTAGTGCTAAAGGAGACACATTTGGAAACAACTGAGCATGTGAATTTGATAAAGGATTTCAGTATGGATACTCAACAGAATATCAGGGACATAGGAAAATAGGAGTACTTATATTAATTGCTAGAGGAGCTCCAATAGTGATAGAGGATGAAAAAAATGATACTAATGGCAGATTTGTGGTAGAAAGGAGCTACTGGCAAAGGATGAAGATTATGCTGGCATGTATTTATATTCCACCTTAAACTGCTATTATGGATCTTAAATATTTGGGGGACAAATAATCAGCTTTTGGCAGTGAATATTACTTATAGGAGGGGACTGGGATTTGATTTCCAGCAATGAGGATGTATCTTGAGTCGTAGGAAAATATAAGAGGGCAGATTTCTGAAGAAATTTATAAAAATAATTGGTATGCAAGACATGAATTCATTACTGGGAACTCAGAATTTACATATTCCCCAAGTTGCAATAACTGGGTCAGACTAAACAGATATACTTCATATGAACATGTGCATTTGAGAGGCTTGGCATATATGCAGTAACTATTGTATATCATGTGCCAATAATTATGAAAATAAAACTGAAGGATAATGAAGTAAAATGAGACGCTGGTGCTAGCCACATACCTATTAAAAAGAGAGGAATTTAAGGAATAGGTAGGAAATTATTCAGCAATTAGGGAAGATAGAAAGTACTCCACAAGTTACAGCTAATGAGTGGGATGTAATGAAAGTGGAGTTTAACAATAGAGTAAAAAAAAAAAAAAGATTTAGTTAAGTAACAAGAATTATTTTAAGGGGCTGGCAAAGGTCAAAGTATTACAGAATAAGGGGAATCTCACAGAACAGAAATATGTGCAATTGCAGAGTGCTAAAGAGAAAATAAGGGAATATTTGGATAATATGGTACAAAGGCATGCATCTGGAGCGTTTCTCCCTGGCCCTCTGCTAAAAATTGGCTTTGTTCCAAGTCCGTCTTTCCTGGTAAACAAATAATAAAAAAATAAAGTAAATAGGCATGAGTGTTGAAAGGCTGCTGTTAAGCAATTGTTTTCTGATAACTCCAGAGCACAAAAACCTTTGGGGAAAATGACATAGGCAACAAAAAGTAGAAAGGGTTGTTGCTAAACTTAGGGAGCATGTAACAAGAAAAATAACCAGAAATTCTATAGAGGTATTAGTGATATCTCAGAAATTTTATAAAAATTTATATAACCCAGAGAAGTGGGGAAATCAGGAAGAAGCACGCTTGGAATTACTTATGGAAGCCTTAATTATGTCAAGGTTGAAGGTAAATGAGATTCAACAGCTAACAATTAAGGTAGGAGGCGATGAGATAAAAATTATGTATAACCAATTTGCTGGAAAGTCTGCAGGAATAGATTGTACTTTGCTAGAAAGGAAGAAAGTAATAAAGATCTGAAAAGTTTTGTTTAACAATATTTTAAAAGAATGGAAGGCACCAACATCCTGGCAAACAGCTGTGGTGGTTGTAATACCTGAAGATGGTAATGACTCATCAGATCCAGTTTCATATAGGCCCATTTCAATTTTAAATCATGATTATAAAGTGTCTATAATGGCTAAAAGAATGGCAAATGTGATGCCACAATTGATAGATATGGACCAGTGTAGTTTTGTAGAGGGAAGGCAAACATTTAACAATATTCATAGAACAATGATGATCCAGACAAATGCAGAATTTAAGAAAATACCACTGCTGTTGGTAGGCCTTGATGCTCAGAAAGTGATTGACAGAGTAATCTGATATTTTATGAACAGGGCAATGAAAACATTTACTTTTCTTGATACAGTAAGTTTAATTAGGAGGATAGGATATCAGAGAAGGAATCAAAGTGGGAGGGTTCCTCTCTGATAAGTTGTGCCTGAACAGAGAAACCAGGCAAGGTTTTCCTCTTTCCCCTTTAGAACCATTGACAAAGAAAAATAAAGGACTCAGATTCAAGGATATAATTGGTATGGTGCTCAAGGAGAGTTGGCTTTATTTGCAGATGTTATTTTGTACCTGATGGAATCACACCAGTTATCTCGGTGATGTAGAATGTTCTGAGACAGTTCTGGGGTGTTTTGGGATATAAAATAAAACAAGGGCTATAGCTATTAACTATGTGCCCACACATGAATTGGTTCACCAATACATATATTTATGGGGACATAACATGAGGTATTTAGGAGTGTAGATTAAAAAGGATTCTGCTATGTCAGCTAAGGACTAAACAAAAGATAATATAAACCCTGAGGAAACTGGAAACTCATTCCTGTGGATATGGATAGCAAGATATAAGCAGTAGAAATGTATTTAGTCCCTTTCATTTTATACATGGGTTGGGCATTTTGTTTTATCAACCGAGGAGGAGTTGTGAGGGATTAATTTAGAGTTGAAGGATTTTATCTGGGAGGGGAAGGGGCAAGGGTCAAGTGGGATAAGGTGATTCTCCCAAAAGAATAAGGAGGTTTAGAACTACCTGATTTGAAGAGAGATTTTAGAGCTACACAGTTAAGGATCTTATACAGAAAACAAGCAGAGAGTCTCTTTTCAAAGTGGGAAGAGATAATGAGGAAGTGGGCAGTAATTCAAGAAATAAGGAAAGAGTTGGATTTTGGATGCAGATCCTTAAGGAGAATAACAGTCCTATAGAATATTATTTTCATATAGTAGAAGAAAGTATACTAATAACTGAGCTAACATTGGAATGAAGAAAGGAGATTTTGCTGATAGGGATGATTGCAGTTACAGATGCAGAAAATAGGCAAGAGGGGGTTGGAATTTACTAGAGTAAGATGGCAAAGAAATGAAGGCATTGGGGCAAAAGTAATTAGTGAGGGAAAGGTAATAGACTGGGAAGAGGCCAAGAAGACATTTGGATTGCAGGTAAGTGATGGTCTTTCCTATCAGGGATTGATATCAAAGAAAAATGGATAGGGGATTCCTAAATGAAAGACCTGTACTGGTTGAGTTTTTAACTGAATATAGATTCATAGGTAAGTACTAGGCTAGCTGCCCTTGTGGGACATTTTAAGCTTGGCCAATTTCCCTTTCGAAGGTGAGAATCAAATCCTGTACCTTGTGTCTGAAAGGTAAACACCTTAACCATTATACCAACTACCCAACCAAAGATTTCTTCCTTTTCCATAGCACAGGATGGTTTTGATCCATTGTTCTCTGGGTTATGGGCCCAGCACACTTCTGCTGCACCACTCTGTTGTATAGAACAGAGGTTGCTGTTAAAAAGGGCTAATTAGTATGGCATATAAAACATTGAATGATAACTATAGGAATCAATAAGAAAGCAGCCAGAAAAGATTGGGGAGGGAAATTAGATAAGCAATTCACAAAGAAACAATCAAAGGACGTATGTATGGCTCCTAAATATGCAAAAAAAAAAAAAGATTTAGAACTTTTGACTGTAAGTGCACAGATACTTTAAAAAGAAACCTTTATTGAATTATCACCTGTGACATAGACAAAGTTACATTTATATAAAAGTAATCAAACCATATCAAGAAGTCCACCTTTACAAACATACTATATATCATCTGTGTCCTGTAATTTAAGTAGCATTACACAAATTATTCAATTCCTGCCTTTTCTTAAACTTCTTCCTCCTCCAAAACATTTTTCTGCATGAATTGTCCCTAGTTTCCATTTTTTCTATCCTTCGTAACAACTGCTAGAGCAGAAATCACTATTAGAAGCTGAAGATTCTTCAGAGATGGTCAGCAAAGACATTCTTGTAATTGGAGATTCAGTTAGAGGAACTGATACTTATATGTGCAGAGATGATAATGAACATTGAGTAGTGTTATGCTTGCCAGGAGCAAAAATAGAAGATATGAAATAAGCCTTGGAATGCCTTAATGTAAGGAAGTATGGATCTGTTTTTATTCATGTTGGTACAAATGATGTCACCAACAAAGATTCTGTGACTGTTAGTCGGGAACTGACAGCCCTGCTAGATAGTATAGTGTGTGCTGGTGTTAGGACATATTTTTCACAAATCACCTATAGAAAGGATAGTCAGGTCACTGTGAATGAAAAGATTTTTGGATAAACACCTACATGGAAAAAATGTCCTGTTCTAGAAAATGGAAATGTGTAGAGCATCTAAGCCTTCTTTTGGGCACATGTGTTCAGACAGGATGGTGTGCATTTGTCTAAATCATGGAAGAGAATTTTTGCAGCAGATATTTTGCAATATTTGACAAACACTAGCCAGGATTTTTGCCAGGTCAAAAATGTAACAGTTCATAGATAGCAACATTTGATGCATCTCTGATGGTTGTTAATGCTAGGAGCATTACTAATAAAGTTTTTTAAATTAGAAAATTTGCTACGTTCCCACAAGATTGATGTTGTTTGTTAAACATGGTTAAAGAACAATGACTGGAAACCAATTCTGACAGAGTATAAATGCTTTTACTGTAACAGACATTCTAACAAAACATCAGGTGGAGGTGTTATGATAGGGATTAAAGATAGCTATGAGACCTTTGATTATTACATGTTCAGTGATAACACCAATACTATAGACTGTGCAACTGTGGCAATAAAGACAGTCCTGGAACATATAACAACTGTTGGCGTGTATACACTACCAAAGTCAAGTGCAGATGACCTAGAGGAATTCATACATTTCTTACATGAAACACAGGAGGGAAGAATAATATTAGCTGGGGACTTAAATTTACCAGAAACAGAGTGGAATAATATTGATTCGACAACATTAGTAAATAAATTATTCACAAAGTATTTACAGGAACAACAAATGTTTCAGATTGTAAAAAAAGCTATCGGGGGGGGGGTGGAATATACTAGATATTGTTTGGGTTCCCAAAGAAATTACTGTAACTTCAAGTCAAGTTTTACCACCATTGATGTGCAGTGATCATGGGGTTATTAAGGCATAATTTCTTGCTAGATAATTATGCCGAACTGAAATCTAAGCCAATGCAGAGAAAGTTAATTACAGATTATAGGGAAGCAAAACAGTTACTGTATAAAACTAACTGGAGTGAAGTATTCAGTGGAAAAACTGCAGATGGAACATTGAAAGTTTTGAAAGCGAAATTGAGTGCAAAAAGTAAAAAAAAAACTGTTTAAGATTAGGATTAGGCAAGCAACATCAGGGGGGTATATTTCCATAAGAACAAGATACCTGATTAAGGTGAGAGACAAAAAATATAATAAATGGAAGAGAGGTCAAACTACAACTTTGAAAACTGAAATAAACAAGCTGGACAAACAGATTAAGCAGAGTGTTAGAAAATATCAAGAAAAATTTGAAGAAAATTTATATAAAGATATAGCGTTGTTGCCTCACAGTAAGATGTCCCATTCGATTCTTAGCTAGAGCGTCTTCTGTGTGGAGACATGCGTGAATGGGCATACCTTCGTAGAAGGTTGTGCATCAGGGCTGGCAACTCGGCACGTAAAAATCTACTGCCAATCATTAGAGGACCGGAGTTCCACTGTGGCGACCCCTAACCGGGAAAAGCCAAAAAACACAACATTGAGCATAATAGGAAACCTTTTTATAGCTATAAGATGTGGAAGGAGTAAAGATACACAAATTGATAAACTGTGTACAGATTCTAAAATTTATTCTCAGACACAACAGATTATAGATATAGTTACAAAATCTTATGCAAAACAGTTTGGCTCCACAAAAGGGATGGTAAGTTGTCCTAGTGACATCCAGGTAATCCCATATACTGGAATCAAATTAGATTATATTGAAGGAACTGTGCAAACTGGATCCAAACAACTGGCAGGGAGGAGATGGAATAAGTAACAATGACCTGAGAACACTTCAGCAAGAACTTACACTACCATTTTATATATATATATTTTTTTCACTAGGTCATATAAATATGGGGAGATTCCTCAAGATTGGAGATATGCACTTATTAAACCTGTCTTTAAGGGAAAGGGGAGTAGGACAAACCCAGAATCATATAGACCCTTAAGTCTATTTTCATGTTGTGGAAAAATAATGGAGAAGGTAATACTGAATAAGTTATTGTCAGAGCTGGATAGGTTGGGACTTGAAACCATATATCAGCATGCATATGTTGAAAATAGATCTGTTACCACCTGTAACATGATGTTCTCTTGGTTCATAGGTAGGTACTAGGCTATTGGCCCTTAGGGCCTATATAAGCCTAGCCAAAAAAGGTATCCTGGCTTTCACCGCCCAAAAAAAATATTTCCTGTGTCCCTGTCGAGCAGAGCAATGTAATAACAATATAATAACAGCTATGAATTAAAAATTGTGCTGTGATGTGATTCGTATAGATTTAACTTCAGCATTTTGCAGGGTCATACACAAAACACTGATCAATAAATTAGTACAACTAGGTATTGATGTACTGTTGATAAGATGAATAGCTGCATGGCTTACAAATAGGACATGGCAACTATCACACACCAACTGGACAGGTGAAATCCTTGGTTACAGTCAAGGTGTCCCACAGGGTTCTGTCCTATGCCCTTACTTGTTTAGATTGTGTCTTTCAGACCTTACCTTTTCATCTGAGGTGTTCTACAGTCTATATGCTGACAACCTGAAATTGGGTAAACTGATTACAAGTGTTACAGATAAGGCATATCTGTAAAATAATTTGATTAAATTGACCATTTGGGCACAGGAGAGTAATATGTTGCTAAATATATCAAAAACTAAGCATATGAGATTTGGGAGACATAAACTGAAAGGTGAATATTTAATACAGCAGACAGTGATTAAAACTAGACTCATTTAAGGACCTGGGTATATGGGTAGATTCAGCTATGAGTTTTTCTAATCATATCAACCAATTGGCTAATGATAGTTATAGAACTATAGGTTGTATAAAAAGATTTATAAAGTAATGAAGTAATTGTTTGTTAGTTACATTAGACCCAAACTTGAGTATGGAATAACAATATGGAAACCCCATAGGAAAACAAGCATGAATAAACTGGAAAGAGTACATCGGAAATATATCAAGGGCATCCATGGATGTGAAAATCTAAGTCATAAAAGACTTACAGATATTTAAGATGCAATCTTATTCAGGTATATAGGGCATTTAGGGACAACTACCTCTGGGAATGTTTGGGGTTCTCAAAAAAGTACTAGAGAATCATCAGATAACCTATGTAGAAGATTCTATAGAAATGAGAAGTGTACTAATTGGTTCTCTGACAGAGTAGTTGATGCTTGGAACTGACCAAAGTACATTAAAGCAACTACGAGCTTAGATATTTTTAAGAACAGCCTGGACATTTATTATGGGAACAAGTGTTTTGGTATATTGGCAAGCTAGAAGGGCATTAATGCCCATGCTTGAAACATTTGTATGTATGTAATTTGTTCCTACCCTTTTCTGCACAAATACTTTTATATCATGAGCAGAGTCCAAATAATTTTTCCTCAGGTAGATTTCAAATATTGATGTGTAATGAGAAAGAAAGAGGTACCTGGTAGCTTATGTTCTCAGAATATAATGAGTTGGTAGACTTTAAAAAATCCCTACAGAGTACTCTGTCAGGAATACTGGGCAAGCAGATGAGTGTAACTAAGGAAATTATTTTTTTAGCTGGCACACAGGATCCAATAGCCTGGAGATAGTAAGACCTTGTTAAGTTTATTTCTGGTGGCTGCCAAAAAAGCATTTACTAGAAAATGGAAAACAAAGTCTAAACCAACTATACCTGAAGTAGTATATATTGTAACAGAGATGAAAGAACAGGAAGTGGGATCTTTAGAAAAGGGTAGGAGCAAACTACATAGAAAAAAATGAAATTCTGGAAAGAATACATGCATAAATATGATTTTGGAAGAGGAATGAGTTTAAGAGAAGGCAGGAAATGGACAATTTATTTAATGTTGCTTTGATTATACATTATAGAACAAAATGTGATATATAATGTTTGCAAATATGGTTTGATTACACTATACAAAAAGCACTGGCAAGATGTTGCAATAAATTCCAAAAGCTGCCAGGTGGTGAATTCCAAAGAAAACTTCCTTTTATTGACACAAATACAGGCTTAAGCATGTTCAACACTTATAAAAACTGCAATTCTACTTGCATTTATTGTATTTTGCTTTTCTACATAAAACAACTTTATAATTCACCCCACTATTGAGACCAGGTTTTTTATAAGCATTGAACAGAATCTGCCATTTGAGTTCTGTATATTCAAGCTCTCCTTCTTTATCCCCTTTGAAATCAGGAGAGACATAGTCTATTACTGAAAACAAAAACTTTGAACACTTGGGACAATTTAATGTATGTTTGAACGATGCATTGTTATCTTTCTTTTTTATTCCATAATAATGTTCATAAATTCTCCTTCTCAGTGATCTCTTTGCTTTTCCTATGTAGAAGGAATTACATGCTAGGCATTTTGCCATGTATACCACACATTCTGAACTGCATGTAAACCTACCTGGCACTGTAATGGTTTTTTCATAGGTACTTCTGCTATACATCTGCACTCTTTGCAGTCTAAACACTTATACATACCCTTAACTCTACTATTGCTGGGTGCATGTTTATTTTCTAGAATCTCTTTAAAATTCCTAGCCCATTTGTTAATGTATATGGGTTCTTCTTCCACTGCAGCCTTAACTTCTTTATTTGCTACTAAATTCCTCCAATTATTATTAATAATTCCTTTGATAGCTTCACTGTCCACTGTAAAGATTAAGGGTATGACTGCTTAATGGCTGCTTGCCAATTCTTATCCTGCTTTTACCCTTTGTTCTCCTTCCCTAGTCTCTCTTCTTGCACCTTCCAATCCTAATAAATTGCTAACTATCTTACTGGGATATCCCCTATGCTTGAACCTCTCATGTAATTCTCCCACAAATCTATCTATTTCGCTAGCATCACTTGTGAGTCTCTCTACCCTTAAGCCTGTATTTGTGTCAATAAAAGGAAGTTTTCTTTGGAATTCACCACTTGGCAGCTTTTGGAATTTATTGCAACACATTGCAAGTGCTTTTTGTATATTCAAATTTGAACCTTCACTTGTACAGAGGCATATTTTTAGTTTGTTTTTCATATGGTTTGATTACCTTTATATAAATATAGGTTTGCCTGTATCATAAGTAATAATTCCATAAAGCTGTTTGAAAAAAACTGAGTCCATGTCTGTTCACTGGCTGTTGATGTCCAACTGCAGCAAGCCTGCTTTGTTGGTCCAGTTCTGGTTCTGGTTTACAAAACATCTCAGTGTCCTCAGACTCCTGACTTCTAGAAAATTCAGGAGAATTTAATTAACAGAATGAACATTACCATATGCTTGGATACTGTTGATTATGTGAAAGTTTCAAGAATTGTCCTTTTTTAAAAGCAATATTTGTTCTAGATTTAACTAAAAACTGTACTAGAACATGTCTTTCATTTAAGATTCCCATATCCCTTTCTGTTTGCCTATATACTTTATTACTTTTTCCTCCCTAATTAATTGCTCCCAGTACTTTGGACGTTCATCGTGTTTCATTGTTGCAGTCCTTACAAAATGGGTTATCTGGCTCCCGGTAGCCCACAGTCAGCCAGAATACCAAAGTCCTTGGTATAAGACATCGGCTGCCTTCAGTTTAGGCCTGACATCAGGATGCCTGGTACAAAGGAAGGCAGCCGACGCCATGTCTTCAATCTTTCTTGCCGTGTAGCCTGAAGCAGAAGCATTTTGCACGAGTGCCAGTCAGCCAAGTACCTTCTTTTTGTATTCCGACTGCTTAGTTGAAGACATCCTTAGATAAGTACCCCATTGGGGACCCTCTTTTCTTGTTTTGACGAATGTCAGAAAAAGTTAATAACTGTCTTGCCTGTGGAAAACAGATTCCGCACTGTGATTTTCACTCGTACTGTATTACTTGTTTGGGCCTTGAGCACAACGTCCCTAATTGTGTTCTCTGTGCTTCTTTCAACCCGTGTACCATATGCCGTAGAGCTAGGATCTTGTTCAAGCATTTCAGAGTCTGGCCTAAGTTCGTTGGTTTGGTGTCTTCGGGTCTCCCCACTTCAGATGTTCCTAAGAAGTGCAAGGATAAGGACCGTGAGAGGCTTAGGGTGAAATTAGCCAACGACGTCCCTGTTAAGTTGGTTGTTGGCCCAGCAGTAGTCAGTGAGGCGCTTTTCTTGCCCCTGCAGTCCACGGATATTCATCAGCAGGTGTCTGTGGAGGCCTTTTCTGAGTCCTCCTTTCCGCCACAGGTTTCCACTTCATCTTCTGACCCTGTGCCAGTCGCCGCCTCTAATGGATCCGGAGCCGGCTTCTGAGACCTCTTTTATCCTCCCAGAGAACAGCTCCAGACTGACGACCTTGGTTCAGGCTACTGCAGTGGCTAGGCCTCCTGAGTCCCTCCGGCTTTCTAGCAGGCCTTCCAGCAGAAACTCTACTCCAAAGCAGGTACCGGCCCACCCCTCAAATGCCTCAGTCTCAGATGATTAAAATGGCTAGTGATCTCTTGACCCTTATCAGGGGCTCTCAGCCACCTCCTTCTAAGAGGGCTAGGGAATTGTCCCCAGAAGTTTTGTCTGCCTCAGACTCTGAGGTTTCCAGCAAAGCTACTGATGAAGAGGGAAACTCTCAACTTTATTCTGGTTTTGAGGATTCTGGTGCAGAAGACTCTGTCCCTTCTGCCTCCCCTCCAGAAGATTTTTTGTTTGGAGTTACTCTGAATACTCCTAGGGAGCATTTCAAATGGGAAAGTCAGGACTACCCTCAGTCTAAGAAACTGATTAGGGAATTCTTGGATTTGCCACAGCATAAGCCTTTGGCTATTCCTCCAGTTTTGGAAGTTGTTGATGATGTTTTCATGGAGAATTCTTTGACTCCTAATTCTGTTCCCCCTGCTCCCAGAAAGCCTGACAGGTATTATGGAGTTCCTGATTCTCATCAGTTCCTTTTCAAGAATCCTACTGCTGATCCAGAAATTATTTCTTAGGGCCCTAAGGGTGTTATAGCCATGGTTGTTAAAAATCCTGTTCCTTCTGACAGGGCCTTGGATAGGGGGGGTAAAAAGGTTTATATTTCTTCCACCCTGGCTATTAGGTCTGTTAATTGTCTTTTTCATATGCTTAGTTATCAGCAGCATACTTTGGAAGCTATTAAGGCTAAATTTGCTGGTGTTCCTTCCCTGATGGAGAGTAAGGACATGCAAGATTTATTGAATTCTGCGCCTCTTGTTACTAAACATTCTCTACAGTGTGGTTTCGACACTTTGGAGGCTTCTTGCAGGGCAGCAGCCACTGGTTCTGTCATTAGAAGACATGCTCGGCTCAGGGAACAGCCCCTTTCTGAACCTGTCAAATCTAAATTACTGGATGTGCCTTTGCACAAGGACAATCTTTTTGGTAGCAAAGCAGAAGAGGTGTTGAAAAAATTGGAGGATAAGGCCATATCTATGCAAACTGTTAAGGACTTTCTGCAAGCTCAGTCTCCTCATTTTAGTAGACATTACCCTTCTAAGAATTGGACTTTTCCTGACCCTAGTAAACAGGGTCGCACTAGGCCTAGGGGTTAGAGGTCTTCTAAGGGACAGACTTCCACCCCACAAAAGGCTAAGCACTGGCAGGCTTCCTCTTCAAAATCGGGGAGTTTTAAGCAAACTTCCCAAAGCAAGCATTCCCAATGACTCCGGCCTTCTCCTGCCTGTCTCTGCGGGTCCAGGGTTTCCTTTGGAGGGAAGGTTAGCCATTTTTGCAGATGTCTGGTTCACCATCACAGACAACAAATGGGTGCTCAAAATAGTATCCCAAGGCTACAAGTTCTCCTTTCACACCTTCCCGGTCCACCAAGGATACCCAGATATCCCCCCAAATCAAAGGGCAGAAGCAGAAAAACAAGTTTCTTCTTTGCTAAACCTGGGAGCAATGGAGCCAGTTCCTGCACTACAGATAGGCCATGGTTTCTACTCAAGACTTTTCCTGGTTCCCAAAAAAGGGGGCACCTGGTGCCCTATTCTGGACTTGTCCATTCTAAACACGTTTCTGGTGATTCCAAAATTCAAGATGCTCACTCTTCAGCAGTTGCTGCCAATGCTGGCCAAGGATTCCTGGCTGGTGACTTTGGATATCAAAGAAGCTTATCTGCACATTCCAATAAGGGAAAGCTGCAGGCAGTTCCTTCGCTTCAGGGTGGGGAACAAGCACTTCCAATTCTCTGCACTGCCCTTTGGCTTATCTACTGCTCCCATAGTTTTTGCAAAATGCCTGGCTCCAGTCATTGCTTTTTGAAGACAAAGAAACATTCAAATTTACCCTTACTTGGACGATTGTCTTATTCAGGCAAACTCTCCAGAGCAACTTCTAAAGGATTTGGACTTTGTAAAGAATCTTCTCACCTCTTTGGGCTACACCATCAATGAAAAGAAGTCAAAATTGGTACCCACCAGGGAGATTGTATTCCTGGGAGCAAGCCTGAACACAGCCGCCCAGATGGTATTCCTCCCTCAAGAGAAACAAATGGATCTTCCGAGTTACTTCAAAAATTTGGCAAGCATGACCCAGCTCTGCAAGGGAGATCCTGCAAGCCCTGGGATTCATGGCTTCATGTATTCTGATGATTCCATATACCAGACTGCATATGAGGAAAATACAATGGCACCTCAAAAATCTTTGGTGTCAACACATTCAGGATTTAGACTTGATGCTTCCTCTGATTCCCTGCCTGCAGATGGAGTTTCTTTGGTGGGTGACGGCCTGTGCACAGAACAAATGCCTGCCTTTCTGTCCAACTCCTGCCAGCCAGACTGTCACCACAGATGCCTCGGACTACGCTTGGGGAGCACATTAGAGGGCAGATGCATTCATGGGACTTGGAACTCTCAACAGGTTCATTTGCACATAAATCTGAAGGAATTGATGACAGTCCAGCAGGCCTTAATGGTTTTCAAGAATCTTCTCTCTCCTGGTACTCTTCTGGTCAAGACAGACACCACCACAATCATGTGGTACATCAACAAGCAGGGAGGGAATCACTCTTACCCCCTGTGCAGACAAAGCATGATACTATGGTCCATAGCAGCTTCCATGGGCATTAATCTGATAGCTCAATTTCTTCCAGGAAAGCTCAACACCTTGGCAGACCGGTTGAGCAGGCAGGCCCTGGATCCTCATGAGTGGCAACTAAACAAGACCATCTTCTATCGCATCATTCAGTGTTGGGGCACTCCCCAGGTGAATCTCTCCTCATTTCCAACCAACCAACCACCTTCTTCCAACCTTTTTTACCAGGGATCATCACAACAAAGCTTGGAAAGTGGATGCGCTGTCATTCTCCTGGACAGAGCTCTCAATATATGCATTCACTCCTCTGCCTCTTCTTCCCAGAGTGCTATTAAAGATAAGAGACAAAAAAACAAGGGCCATCATCATAGCTCCAAACTGGCCCAGACAACATTGGTATCCACTGCTTCACAGTCTCTCCCAGTCTCAGCCTTGGCATCTTCCCCTGATACCAGATTTCTTGGTTCAGGAGGGGGGGAAATTCTGCATCCTCATCTTTAGACTCTGCATTTGGCAGCTTAGTTCATAATTTAAACCTTTCCCAACAGGTGGTTGAGGTCCTTCGTGAGGCCAGGAGGCCTAGCACTAGGAAATCTTATGCAGATAAGTGGAAAAGATTCTCCATTTGGATGCAAACTAGAAGGGAAGACCCTTCTCAACCTACTCTTCCTCTTATTATTGACTATATGGCAGGCTTGCTTAATGGTGGACTTTCCTTTTCTTCTATCAAGATTCATGCTTTAGTTATTTCTGCTCATTGTTCCTTTGAGCATCCCATTTTCTCTCATCCCTTAATGAAACACTTCCTCAGGGGAGCTAGCAATTTAAAGCCTCCCAGAAGGACACCTACTCCTGCTTGGGATCTCAATTTTGTATTTGAGAAACTTACTCTGCCTCCTTTTGAACCAGTGGCCTCAGCAGACCTGAAGTTTCTCTCCTGGAAAACTGCCTTTCTCTTGGCTATTACTTCAGCTAGAAGGGTTTCTGAGCTTCAGACCTTAATGGCAGTAGAGCTTTTTATCATCTTCCATGTGGATCGGGTTTCTCTTTGAACTAATCCCTCCTTTATGCCTAAGGTGGTTTCTAGCCTGACTCTTAACCAGTCTACCCCCACCTGCCTACTTTCTTTCCTAATCCTCAGAATAAAGGGGAAAGGTTACTGTATTCCCTGGATGTGCATAGACAGCTTAGATTTTACCTGGACAAGACTAAACCTTTTCAAAAGTCGGATCTGTTGTTGGTCAGTTTTGCTGCTGGAGCTCAGGGCAAGGCTATTTCTAAGTGGATTGTGCATTGTATTCACTTTTGTTACTTACAGCATGGCAAGGTTCCTCATCAGAGTATTAGGACCCATTCTACTAGGGCAGCCTCTACATCAGCAGCTTTTTTAAGAGGTGTACCTACTAGGGACATCCAGGAAGCAGCTACCTGGACTTCTGTCCACACTTTCACTAAACATTACAATTTACCTTTGTTTTCTAAGTCCAGGGCTGGTTTTGCCACTGCAGTGTTGCAGGGCATCCTTACCAACCCTTAATCAGTGGGTGTTCCTCCTCCCTTTTGTTTTGTTTTTTCCTGGGCTTTGTGAATCAACCCATTTTGTAAGGACTGCAACAGTGAAACATGAACATAGTACAGTTGTGTACACTTACCATACATATAGATGTTTGAGTGTATTCACTGTTGCAGTCCTGGTTACCCCCCCTTCCATCCCCCCTTTTTCCCTAGGGCACAGACTGGATTTTTCTTTTCATGGTCTAACCTTTTTTGGGGGGCTCCTGGCAGTTAAGGCAAGAAAAACTTTGGAAATGGCGTCAGCTGCCTTCCTTTGTACCTGACGTCAGGCCTAAACTGAAGGCAGCCGACGTCATATACCAAAGACTTTGGTATTCTGGCCAGCTGTGGGCTACCGGGAACCGGATAACCCATTTTGTATGGACTGCAACAGTGAATACACTCGAACATCTACATTTATGGAAAGTGTACACAACTGTACTTTCTTTGGACTTCCAAGATGGCTGCACAGTGATCAGAAGCTTAATTTCAGCTGTCCCGGTGTAAAAAAAAAAAAAAAAAAAAAGGGAAGACGAAAGAAAGAAACTGAAAACCAGGGCTAGTAATTCTGTCAGCTTTAATAAAATTCTGTTACTGGCTAATAAGTGCACTGCCTGGATGCCAACAAAGAAGAAACTTAAAGACCCTGAAAGAAGATCAACTAGAAAAGGTGAAGAGAAAAAAATGATTGGGAAGAATCCTGCAGTTCAGCAAAAAGCAGTTCAAGCTCCAGCTTTGGTACAAGAGATGGCTTCCAGTTATTTAGATGGAAAATAAATCAAATGTACTCTTAGCTGATTAAAATAAATGAAACACTGAAGGAGTATATCAACTCAAATAAAATAATGGAAACAATGGAAGAAGCTTTAAGCAGCTATTCAGATGTCAAAATAAAGAAAAAGCTGTCTGCATATGAGGCTTCTCAAAAAGAGCTGTTTCAAAATATGGTACAGTTAGAGGACAGAACATGCAGAGAAAACCTGAGATTGTCTGCTGTACTGGAGAAACTGGAAGGAACAGACTGTATTAATTTTATGAAAGCATAGAAAACCTGAGATTTTCTGTTATACTGGAGAAACTGGAAGGAACAGAATGTATTAATTTTATGAAAGCACACATAAGCAACTGTACTGGTATTCGGCTGCAAGATTTGTTAGCTGAAAGGGCACATTGAGTGAATACTACAAACCTGGCCATGAGAAAGTAGCCAAGCATTAATAAAGATGCAGTCATACCAACAGAAACAGTTGATCCTGAGAACTGTGGCAGAAGGAAAAAATATTAAAAATTGGAGATCCACAGTGTTTGTGGAAAATTATTTTCAATGTTCTGTTTTCCCACCAAGCAGTGTTTTAAATAGCCAATTTATTTGCTGTTTAAAACATTCTTTAGTGTCTCCTTGTTATATTTTAGTTGTTTAAAACTTTATTTAGTGTTTTTCTGCTGTTTAAAACATTTTTAGTGTTTCCCACCTAAATTAGTGTAGCTAGTAGCTGTAGCATAGTCCAGATACAGGTTTGCTGCATCTGGATCTGTTTGTAGTGACTGTATTCTGAACATATTTTCCAAGCCATCTTTGATTGGAAGGGGGCCCATCTACACCCTTATGAGAGAAGTGTGTTGATTGGAACCTGTCCGGTGAAGGAGATTGGTCTAGGGCTTGGAGTAACCACCCTCATTGATTCTTTTTGAGTTTTTTTAAAAGTTTTTAGCTTCTGGTATTTAAGGCCCACATTTGAGTGGGTTTCTGCCTGTTTGCACATTGTACAGCATGGCACACTGCCATGCAATTGTGAGCCATAGCCAGACAGATAATTTCGACAATTTTTCCCTTAGATACGGCCATAGCACATTAGGGTAGTCCTCATCTTTAGTACATTTCTGGTCTAAGAAGTATTGCTAGTGAGCTGTGACCTATTAAACCACCAGCCAAAACCCCTGTCAGAAATAACCATCTACAGAGCACCTCCTAGATCAGTCCTGAAAGCACCCCCTTTGTGATAACAGTTCTTGAAACTCAGCATCATGGACAGTTGGACTACCCCTGTTTCTTTTTCCAGCCTAGTCAACTTGGGTCTCGTGAAGCAGTGTAGCAACTTCCTGATGTACACTGAGAATCCTCTACTAATAATTCACTCTAGTACAGAGTGTGAGAGATGTATCTACACCAAGAATATTCAATCCCTGCTCTCTTGCATTTGAAATAGTGACACAGAAGAAGTTGTCAACTCACCCACCACTACTCAGGCACATAGTACCACTACTCCTATATGTAGTATGCATCCAATACATAAATCTACATACAAGGAGGTTCTTTCAAAAAATGTGAAATACCTGAGACCTCCAAAACACAACACTGCTACAGCTAACACAGTTCCCACAGCACCCACGACACATAGCAGCACCAGTGTCTCACTTACCAAGCCCTTAAGGTATAACACTCAAAAAATAAATCTTCTTGTCATTGGAGACTCCAGAGTAAGACACGCAGATATCTCACTGACCAGGTTAGATAAGGAGAAAGTCATGGTCAGCTGCCTGTCCAGTGCCAGGATTCATCAGATCATACATGCACTCAGGTTTCTCAGTAACAAGTACCGTTATGACTATGTCATAGGTCACGTTGGAGTGAATGACCTGAGATGCACCTCACTGGACATTTGAAGAGAGACATGATTGAGCTGTCTGAGTATGTGTCCCAGACAGGTATGTCCCTAGCCTTGAGCAACATATTACCCTCACCTATAATGATGCCACACTATAAACAAAAAAAATCATCTATTTCAATAACTGGCTTAGTTTTTGGTGTCATTCAAAGGGGATGCAGTTTCTGTCAGCCTGGGATGACATTGTGAACAAACCTCACTGCTTTGTCAGAGATGGTTTGCAGCTGGCACCATTAGGCTTTCGGGTGCTGGCAAAGGCTCTTGCCTCCCCGTAATGCCTTTTTTAGGCAAGGTCTCAAAAACACATTTGCCAACATGAAAATTGTCAGTCATAACAAAATAAGGGTTATGCTACTAAATTCTAGGAGCTTAAACAAAAAACTGCACACTCTAGAAGCACTTCTATCACTAGAAGATGTAGATGTCTGTGCAGTCACAGAAACCTGGTTCAAGGCTTCAGAGAGTACCCCGACCTTGCAAGGCTACAATGCTTTCCACACCTTCAGACTGCAAGGCGAATGTGTGAGAACCAAAGGAGATGGTATTTCTATCTATATTAGAGATAAATTCACCTCCCAACTAGTTAAACTGGATATGGAGTTACTCCAACTTCAGATTACTGTGGGTAAGACCCTCATTCAAGTCATTACTAGTTATAGATCCCCTCCATGAATCAAGATGTGCATGAAGCCTATTTGACAAACGAGTCAATCCAAATATTGCCAAACACTCTGGTCATGGGAGATTTCAATTATCCCACCATCAGCCAGGAATCTTGCTACAGCCCTAAGTCACATATGCAAAAGTTCCTTGACTTTGTTAACAAAAATGCCCTGGAATAAATTGTTCAATTCCCAGCAACAGCAACAAACATTAGATCTCGTCCTCACTAACATGACAAACAGATGCACCACCACAACTGTTGGATACTCATGAGTTAATTCTGACCACAAATCAGTTGCCTTTGAACTGGCACTAACACCAGAACTCACAAAGGGTGAAGTCAGACTAAAAAACTTCACCAAGGCAAACTGTACCCTCCTAGGAGAAAGTATAAATGCATTCTAAGCCCCACCCCCAGCTGGAAGTGGTAACTACACCAAAGCTTACACTGAAGCCCTGTACAATCACTTGTATAAGTGTATAGACTCGGCTGTTCCAGAGAGAATCAAAATCAGACCCCCAAGTAAAAACAACCCACCCTGGTGGACATCCAGCATCAACAAACTTTACAACAAATGCAAAAGGTTGTCTAAGAAAACTAAGACAAGACCTCAGTGATGAAAAAGCACCCTTCTCAGCCTCAACAGGCAAATAAAATAATGTCAAATCCTCCAGGGGGTAACTATGAGAAAAGCCTAGCAATCACATCCAAAGATAACCATAAGGCCTTTAACAGCTACATACGTAGCCTAAAAGGTAGGACCCAAGCATGTGCCGAACTACTGACTAATGGTATCACATACTGATCCCGCAGAGATAGCAAACCTGCTAGTGGACAGATTTGGTGCAAATTGCACTTCCCTATCCCCTCCAAACATAGCACAAACCTTACAAACACAAGAACGGCAACCAGAAAAAAAGTCTAAGTTATGTTTTAATACTAAATAATGAAGCGCTTTTCATTTGCTTCCAAAGCAAACTTCTTCAGATTACAAATGCACCTTACAAAAAATGCATTTAAACTCTTTGCCTATCACCATTTACCTCTTCCGCATGAATACTTTAAAGAAACACTCACACATTGAAACTGCTACTCACTACTTCAAGATTAAATTGTAAGTAGCAGTAAACACCAAACAATATTAACTTACATAAACACTAAACCTATCTAGTATATGCCGATTTAGAAGGTGGTGCCTAAAGGCTTGCGCCATCAGTAGCCTACAGGTTTAGAACCTGAGTCAATTTTTCACAGAGATTTATTAGACTTGTTTGATAGACAAGGTTTTGAATTAATGGAAGTTCTGGTTAAACACTATAGTAAGTGGATCAAACGTCTTATTAAAACGGTTACAGACTTGGACACTAGTATTAAAACAGACTTAGAATTTGTACGGTACAAATTTGAGTATAGTCGTATTTTTACATGTATAGATTAATTTGTTTTGTTTTGTTCCAGTTTGTTGTGGGCAGTGTGCTTGGTACATAGCACAAACCTTGCCATCATTAGTCCCACCTTACATATCCAAAGAGCAGGTCATTAAAGCTTTATCTAAGGCAAACACAGCCTGTATGGGACCAGACGGCATCCCAGGTTGTCTTTTAAACAAGCAAAAACATGAACTAGCATCACCATTGAGTACTCTATTTAATCATAGCTTATCCACAAGCTTTGTTCCTGTGGAATGGAGAACAGCAACAGTTAATTCCACTCCACAGAGGTGGCTTAGCAACAGACCCAGGGAATTATAGAACCGTAAGTCTAACCAGCCTCATCTGTAAGGCCATGGAATGTATCATCATGGACCTCATAAATAAAGACATAGGTGACCTCCAAACCCTGGATCTGACCCAATTTGGCTTAATCAAGGGCAGATCCTGCTGGTTAAACCTGGTGGATTTCTTTGAAAATGTCACCAGGGCCGTTGACGAGGGCAAATCTGTACACACAGCATATCTGAACTTGGCAAAGGCATTTGACACAATCACACACTCAGGCATTACTGATAAACTTCGCAAACTAAATGTAAACTCCTTTGGTGTAAGATGGATTGACAGCTGGCTCACAAACCAGTCACATACTATCAAAGTGTGTGACTCCACACCAGCCAGCAGACCTGTCACCAGCGGGGTGCCACAAGGGTCAGTGCTGGGCCTCCTACTGTTTGGTATATAAGTCTCAGATGTTCAGGCCAAAACTAAGGGGCTATGGCTGACCATGTTTGCAGATGACAGCAAACAGGGTGAAATTACTGAATCCCCAAATTATGTCAGTATAGTCAGGGGGGGTCTTATACAGACCAATGACTTGTGTCTTAGTCATGGTCTCAAACTGAATGCATAGAAATGCATCGTCATTCCCTTTGGTAAAAACAATGTCCCTTCACACTATCAAATTAACAACAATATGCTATGCTCTAATGAAGTGGTAAGGGATCTGGGATCACAAGTTGACTGCGACGTTAAATTTGACCATCCTGTGTCTGCTGTAGTAAGGAAGGCCTTTTATGTAGCACACTTGATTAGCAAAGGCATCACCCGTAGAGCGAAGGAGGTTTTAACCCCTCTATGCTCGTCACTAATCAGGCCCATAATTGAGTATAACCCCCCCCCTCCCTCTTGGCATGTACCATACAAAGCACCTGCGGCAATTGGAGAGACCTCAGAGGATTCTAACAAAAAAGATCAAAGGACTCCAGCACGTGCCTTACACAGACTGGCTAAAGTCCATGTCACTATACTCTGTGTCATATAGACTTCTTAGGGGAGACTTATGCCTGGCTTACACAGCAGTTTCTGACCCAAGCCTAATGAATCTGTTACATATCCATAAATCAAACAGGACTAGAGTTACCCATTCCCAGGACCTAAATATGGCCTGCGACTTGAATAGAATGTGCTGGAGAGATAGATTTGTCTCCCAGTGACTGTTGCATCTTTGGAATAGGCTGCTAATTCAGGTGAAGCAGAGCACCTCTATGACATTGCTCAAAAAGAACCTGGGCAAGTGCATCCGACACTGTAAATTGTTACCAGGGATAGCACCCACAACACTCCTGGACATGGGTAGTCATTACTAAATACAGTCCTGGATATTGACTAGAGTATCTATGGTATTACATTGGGATGAAATGGCTAGACACGAAATGACCTCTGGGTTGATAACCTAATAACCTCCCATGAATGTACACCAAGACAGAAGAGAAGCAAATTTATCCCAGCAATTAGAGAATGTCAAGACGCAAGTATGAGTTTCAAGCTACTGTATTCAACTGTCTTCAGATTTTTTTTTTTTTCTGGGGGATGAAAGACTTTTTTTTATGCAGAACAGCTAAGGATGAAATACAAAAGTCTGTCCAACAAAAAGTGAGCAATCAAACACAAGGGGAGTCTGCTTTTCATTCTTCAAGCTTGTAAAGAAACTCTGCCCTTAAAAACTTTTTCCAGTGTTCCAAAGGAAAATGTTTGAGAGACAGGAAAAAGCTCAGGAGCTGACTAGCACAATACCTTGTACTTGAACCCGAGTCTGGTGTTGGGAGATGGAGATAAACATGAATAAGACCAGCAACACTGACTCTAGTAAATAAATGTGAGACTATAAAGCATCAGTCATATTTCTGAAATATGGATTTACAATAAAATGTTGCTGAAAAAGATTGAACTTTTTTGTTGACTTTGTTTAACTTGGTAGAATGAAAAGCATATACCTTAATTCATATCATTAATGTTTTGAAGGACACTAAAAGGGGAAAAAGTAACTAAGTAAAACTTTTTTGCTCTTAACAGTATTTGTATAAACCATTTCATGATATAAACTGCATGTAAATAGTAAAGCAGATTTGCATAGTATGTTGTCAGGGGGATCTAAAATGAGGGTGAGTCTTTTTGTCTTTTCAGTGATTGCTATATGTGATAAAAATACTAAAGTAAGAAAGTACTTTTTTAGTTTTAAAAAATGGGGTCTATATTAGTTCATCGACAGCTTAGGTTGTCGAATCTGTAATGATCGACACCTAAGCGTCGAACGTGCAAAATCGCGAACAGTCATTTCAGTGAATTCTTTCCTTGGGAAAGAAATTGCTTGGCTGTTATCAGGGATTTGCACTTTTGGCAGTGTGGAGCGATCTCGGAGTTGGTATATTTAGTTAGGGGGTGTGTGGGGGGCAAAGACCCCCCCACTTTATTTAGGATGAAAAGTTCATTGTGTTTGCGGACAGCCTGCTGAATTCTTTCCCGAGGAAAGAATTTGCTTAAATGGCCATTCGCAATTTTGCAAGTTCGACGCTTAGGTGTCGATCATTACAGATTCGGCAACCTAAGCTGTTGATGAACTAATATAGACCCTAAGAAATGTAGGCAGTACAATATAAAGACAAGAAAGGCTGGACAAAAGTAAGTTTAAATTAATATGCTGTAATCTTGGGCTGTTGGGGTGGAGGAGAGGGTGTAAAAGTGCATGCGTTATATGTAGAGTTGAGATGTTTTCTCTTACTCTTGCATGGGTGAATGTCTGGATTTGATACTCTTGCCTTAATCTAAAGACTGTGAATGCAATAAGAAGTGCTGAGTCTGCTGCACATGTAATGATTTTTGCTTGTTTTTTTTTCCTTTCACAAACACATTTTTTGTGTGAGTTGAGAAGTCTGCATCTGAAGGCAATTGTACATTCTTTTCTTATGTTACCATTGAGACAAGCTCACTACAGGTGCAGGCAATTACTATTGAGAGTTCTGAGCATTGTTTGCTGAGGGGAAATGTACAATTAAGAGGTACAAAGACAAACAGCTCAGTAAAAAATAAAGTTTGAAATTATTGTTTCTGAATATGCTATATCTTTCCTAGCAGCCTAAATACTTAAATGCATTTACTAGAACAGTGCACAATTTAGTTTTACTTAAAGATAGCCAGTGCACATTTTCTGAAAGATAAAAGTTAATGTTTTCTGAAAGCATACAAGTTGTTTTTTACATCTGGTATAGGAATAGAGATAAGAAAAGAACAGACAGAAAAACAGACAGCAGTCAGTGTAAGTGGAAGCACAGGCTGTAACATGCATTAGTATGGCTAACCTTACTTTTAAGTGAGGTAATGCCTGTGAGTAAAGCTGTTGATTTGGGATAATTGTTACTATAAGGAACATTAAAGTTCATTATTTGAAGAAGTACATTTTTTTATGTTGTTTTAAGTTAATAGGTTCTAGTGGGTGCTTTGGTGGTGGGTTTGTTTTTGTTTTAATGAAAAACCTCAAGCAAAAAAGTCTTGAAAAATATGACATAGGTTCAAATGGAGAGGACAAGAAACAATTCTATAAAGGATTGACCTGATAAACATTATAGTGTGTGTGGTTAAAGTTAGAAATAGACATTGAAAAAGCTGTCATGTATAAAATGTATAAATAAAACTTTTTATCATAATGGCTACAGTATCCATATTATTTTGGGATGGAAATGGCCTCACAGGTGTATACTAAAATGTAAGGGTATTGAATTGAATTAAGAAATACATAAATACATATTACCAACAATGCTGCAAGCGACACATTGGGAAAGAAATAAGCATTTGAATTTTATAAAGAAAGGACTGCAGGATGGATATTCAGCAGAATATAAGGAGAAAGAGGGAGTAATTATACTAATTGCTAGAGGGGTTCCAGTAGTGATAGAAGAGGAAAAAATGATAATGGTAGATTTGTGGCAGTAAGCAGCTACTGGCTGTGATACAAATGTGGCATGTCTGGTGAGAGATATGCTTGAAGGATAGCTTCATTTAATCCAGTCATGAAAACAGTCCAGTTATGAATTAGAACAGCTATGTGTGCAATCTTACATGTCTATGCAGTAACAGATGTCAGGGTGTTAAAAGGTTATGGGAACAGAATATTGTATTAAGTATGGAATGTTCTGTGCATGGTGTCTGTTTATCCAGTAGCAGATGTTAGGGTGCTAATGTGTGCAATTTCACATGTCTATGCAGTAACAGATGTCAGGGCATTATGGGAACAAAATGTATTAAGTTTAGAATGTGCATGGTGTCTGGTTGTCTGGCCAACACCCAGTCACTATGCCACATCAGCTTAAGGGGTGCATGACTAAAGTCATATACAGTTGTTTACACTACTGTCCTGCCTGTATAAAAAAAGGGGTTTTCGAGACAGCAGACTGAAATCTCACCTATGGATGGATGCACCATGTAGGACTTATGCTTCCAGATGAGCTATTCTTCGGTCTTACTGTTCTGGGATTTCCCAGTCATTGAAAGACTTGAATGAAGTTTCATAGTTTAACTGGTGATGTTCTTTCTTTTTCTTTTATTGTATTGTATTGTATAGTAGTATGAATTTTGATATCTAAGTAAAGCATTGAAAGTAACTGAAGTGTTGAGCCTCTTCTTTACCCTTGATAAACTTTAAGTTAGAACATTTGCGGAATAGAAGGAAAATAAAATAAAACATTTGGCGTAATTTACAGGATTCCGAAATGTTCAAAAAGAGGTTACCAAGGGAAAAGAATAGTGATAAGAAAAAACGTATTCCGGGTTGGGATGATGTTCATGTATATAGTAAATTAGCTTCAGAATGGTCTAAAAATACAGGGTTATGTGAAAATTCGGATGCATTATTAGTTTCTGATGAACCAGACATGTTACAAAATGTCTTAAAACTGTAGAAAAATGGAAAGGAAAGGAATTAAGTGCCGTAGCAGATGTGGCTGGATCCTGCTGTCTGCATACAGAAAAATGCACAATCAGTTTCATATGATGAAATTGAAAGCAGAAAACCTGCAAAAACACATAGATGAATTGCAAACTAAAATAGTTATGTTACAATGCCAAAATAAGTTGTTAATGGATAAAACGGATGCCTACCAAAACATAGCTGAAAGAGCTGCAGTTTGGGTAGCCCGTTATAAATATAAGAGGTGAAAAGGAAAAATAAATGAGAAGAAGATCCGCTGGCAAGTAGCAGTGGCTGGAGTAAGCTGGGATCCAGACAAATGGGATGGAGACATTTGGTATTCCCCGGATGAAGAGAAAAATGACTCAGCTGGTAGTTCAGAACAAGATGAAATGGTGGTAAAAGATGTAAAACCATCTATTAGGTGGAAAATGATAGAGCCTGTCCCATTACCACAATGGGATGTGGCTGGTAATGCAATGAGAGACCAACAAGGTAATGTAATATTAGTGCAGAGGGGACCGACAGTCCTGGATAAGGTACTCTAAGATTACACTACTCATGAGATTGCAGATGTCACAGCAAAGTTTAAACAGCTCCCTGGTGAATCATTATTGACATGGGTGGTATGACTGCATGATATAGGGGCAGGAACTGTAATGGTCAATCGGGATGATGCAAAGAAATTCTCTACTCTCTGTCCTGATCCCACTATACGAGATGAATTCTGAAGTTTTTCTGGTGAAGAGAATATTACAGTTGGTGGTGCAGGGGTGTAGCAAAAAATACCCAACAGCATCTGAATTGTCTGCCGATGATAAACCTTGATATGCTTTAAAAGATGCTGTAGAGAGACTAAAAGAAGAAGGAATGAAAATGGCAATTTTTATAGGACAGGCTGATATTATGATGAATGAAGCTATGACAACGGCCATGCGTAATTATATCATACGCACAGTCTCACCTGCTTAAAAGCAAGTCATTATGATGCTATTGATAAACCAGACAGGGAATCCCTTGTCTACAGTGGCAGAAGCGATTAGACAATTAGCTGATCTGGGTGACTGAGGACCCCGATCAAGCTCAGGGATAAATAATACAAAAAATAATGAAGGGAAATCAAACAGAGTAACTAGGAAGGAGATGTTTTTAGTTTACTTAAAGATGGAGTAAAAAAGGAAGATACAGATGGATCAGATACACAAACTTTATTGCAAATGAGCAAGGACAGGTTTGAAAAAAAAATGCGAAAGGTAGAAGCAAAAGTAGAGATGGAGGTAGTAAGTAACTCTGAAGGCAAGATAGCACAACAAGCTGAAAAGGGTTTCGATCTGCATGGCGGGGTATACAATCAGATACGGCAGCAGTATGCTGATCTGTTTGCAGGCATTGCAGAAAAGAAAAATGCATTGGAAACTGGTCAAGCTTCAGTATCTACCTGGAAGTTGGACCATAGACCATATGTGAATTTAGAGATACTATGGAAAAATAGAAACATGCAAAGGGTCTGAGCTTTGGTAGCTACCGGAGCAGAGGCCACATTAATTTATGGGAATCCTAGACATTTCAAGGGACCGTGAGTGATAGTAACTGGTCTGGGTGGAAAACAGACTGAGGCAGTCCAAACAAAATTGACTATGAAGATTGGACAGTTACCAATAGGGACATACACTGTACTAACTGTACCAATATCTGAGTACATTATTGGAATAGATGTACTGAAAGGTATGACTTTACATCTATCAGCTAGATCATACCAATTTGGTTTACAAGCAAGTTCTCCGAATATTTCAGCTGTAACAGTGGGAAAGGTAAAAATGTCACCTGTAATTTTACCCCCAGTGAAACAAAAGGTATATATGAAACAATACCATACCGGGGGGACAGGAAGAAATAGGAAATACAATTAAGGATTTATTAGAAGCAGGGGTACTACAAACTACTAGTACTGCTTTTAATAATCTGATTTGGCCGGTAAATAAACCTGATGGTTCATGGAGAATGACAGTAGATTATAGAGAGTTAAACTGTCAGACTGCCTCTCTTACTGCAGCGGTACCAGATATGGTTACATTAATAGAGAAAATTCAAAAGACAGAAGGGGGATGGTATGCTGTAATTGATTTAGCAAATGCTTTCTTTACCATTCCTATTGCAGAAGAAAACCAGGATCAGTTTGCATTTACATGGCAAGGTAGGCAGTATACTTTTACACGCCTACCACAAGGGTATCTGCACAGCCCTACAATTTGTCATAGAATAGTAGCAGAAAGTCTAGATGAAATACATTTGCCTACAGATATTAGATTGACAAATTACATTGATGACATTCTGATACAAGGATCAGATGAACACACACTGCGTGATTGTTTAAAATAATTGAACACATGAAAGATAAGGGTTGGGAAATCAACCTCAACAAAATACAAGGACCTAGTCAAACCGTGAAATTCTTGGGAATCCAATGGCATAAAGGGCATGGGGAAATATTAGGCCAGACAAAAAATCTTAGAATTTCCAAAACCCAGAAGTAAGAAGGATGCACAGCAGTTTGCAGGATTATTTGGATTCTGGAGACAATATATTCCCCATCTTGGACAGATATTAGCACCCATTTACTAGGTTACAAGGAAAAAATATAATTTTGAATGGGGAGAAAGGGAACAAATGGCATTTCAAAAGGCCAAGGAAGTAATACAATAAGCATTGGGTCTTTGGCCCCTTCAAATAGGAGAGGTAGAACTGAATGCATCAGTGAAAGATATGTATGTTAACTGGAGTTTATGGCAAAAACAGTATGGAAAACGTTCTGCTAGGATTCTGGACTAAGAAACTACCTGAGGCAGGAAGTAGATATACACCTTTGGAGAAACAGTTGTTCGGGTGCTATTTGGCTTTATTAGAAACAGAACAATTGAAAGTAGGGCATGAGGTGATTCTGTGTCCAGAGATATGCAATGGGTAATGAGTTCGCCAAAAACACATAAAATTGGTCATGCCCAGGAGGCAAGTGTGATTTAGTGGAAGTGGTATATGCAAGACCGAGCTAAGGCTGGGATTGGAGGTATTCCCACTTTACATGAGAAAATTGCTGAGATCCCTATTGAAAATGTAAATGAACCTGCTGTTTTAGATATGATAGAGGAATCCCCAGTTAAATGGGGAAAATCTTATGCAGATTTGACAAATCAAGAAAAAGGGAATGCTTGGTTTACAGATGGCTCTGTAAAATTTGTTGGTGGCAAGCGACATTGGAAAGCAGTTGCATATAATCCCTCATCAGGGAGAATACTTTGTCAAACAGGAGAAGGGAAGAGTAGTCAATATGCAGAATTATATGCAATTCTTTTAGCACTACAAACGGACATTTCTCAGTGTCATGTATTCACAGATTCTTGGTCTGTGGCGAATGGCTTAGCCACATGGATGCCATTGTGGCAGAAAAATCAGTGGAAAATTCATACTAAAGAAGTATGGGGAAAGAGATATGGGAGCAGATTCGGCAAAAAATATATGAATCCCATATACAAATGACTGTTTATCATGTAGATGCGCATTGTGTTACTGATACTTTAGAGCGATTATTTAACACAAAAGCAGTTGGAGAAAGCAAGATAGCCACTACAATGGTGGTTGATACTTATGACAATCAAATCGGAATAGGCAGATGGGCTCATCAAAAATGTGGGCACGTGGGGGAAAAAGCTACATATCGATGGGCACTGTTGAGAGGAATGTCATTGAAAACAGACACAGTAAAAACTGTTATTGCACAATGTCCAGTATGGCAGCATAATACAGCTAGACGTATCCCACAAGTTATAAGGGGACATTTAGCATGAAGTAAGCTATCAGGACAAGTTTGGCAGATAGATTATATCGGTCCCTTACCAAAAAATAAAGGATGTCAATATGCATGTACCATAGTAGATACCTTTTCAGGTTATTTGTTTGCCGTACCTTATGGAAGAGCAACACAACAGAATACCATGAAAGCATTAGATTTGTTAACACTGTATTATGGAACACCCATACTGATACAAAGTGATAATGGATCACATTTTAAGGGTAGATTAATTCAAGAATATTGCAGTGATCATAATATTGAATGGATTTATCATATCCTTTATTACCTTGAGGCAGCAGGGTTAATTGAACCTATGAATGGGTTATTGAAAACTCAATTAAGAAAGATGGAGAATGGTTGTTGTTGTTGTGTCTTTCGGCTTATCCCGGTTAGGGGTCGCCACAGCAGGACTCCGGTCCGCTAATGTTTGGTAGTGGATTTTTACATGCCGAGTTACCAGTCCTGACGCACAACCTTCAATGAAGGCACGCCTATTCACGCATGCCTCCACACAGAAGACACTCTAGCTGAGAATCGAACGGGACAACGTCTTGCTGTGAGGCGGCAACGCTACCGCAGCACCACTACCGCGGGGACCTACATTAAGAAAATGGAAAGAGAATTTAAATTATGCATTGTGTGTCTTAAACAATAGACCTTTAACTGATAGTGAAACACCCTTAATGAGGATGTTATTGACTCATGCATTTCAACAGGTATTTGAACCTCTTGAACAAGCTACAATAGAAAATAATGATAAGCAATCAGGCTTAATAGCTGGAGCCTGTATATGGGTTACATCTGAAAATAGGCTGCCAGAACCAGCTGAAATTGTAGCTTTTGTAAAGATAATATAATTCTTATACTGCAGACAGGTCAGGAAAAATGGGAGCATGTCCCGGCATCCAAATGTTATTTAAGGGAATGAGCACTAATATATTCTTTTTGTCTTTAGAAATATGAAAAGATCGTGGTGGAGTCCATTTGGTTGCAGGGAGAAAACCTCCCCGTATCTGAAGAAATTATGCTATCTATTTCGATGGAGGCAATTTTTGTTGCGACCACTTATATTATTACTTTTATGTTTTCCATTGAATATGTCATGGACACCTGCTTCACCAGCTGTACGCATAACCAAAATTGAATGGGGATGGAGAAAAAGTAAAGGAAACCGAACACAAGGTAATTTTGCATGTGAAGCGAATGAAAGTTGTAATACTGTAAATATAACAACTTCATCCGGTGCCATGATATGGGGAATGAGAAGAGGACATGTCTATGTATAGTTGACCAGAAATAATACTGACATAACCATAACAACTGTAACAGACATAAAATGTTGTGCATGTGGCTCTGATACTACAATTAAAGAAAACTGGAAATTCTGTAAAAATGAAAGCACAACAAATCTTTTCAATACCACAATTTCTATACAAAATATACAGGTACTATTTTGTATGAATGCAACAGTAATATATGGAAGAAACACTTGGGCATCACAATTAAATGTATTGCAAGAGCATTACATGATGCATACTGACCAGATTATACGAAAACAATCTATGTGTGTCAAAGTAGCACAACAATATCAAAAATATGTTGTAAATTTTAATCTGTCTTTTCCTACAACTAAGCAGTGTCGATTTAAACGAGCATGGTATGACACTGTCTTAGGAGGAGTGGGTGTAGGACTTGGAACATTAAACTCTATTGGTAATGAAGTTTTAAAGAGTAAGCTGCATAACATAGGTTATGATATTGCACAGGCAATACAGTTACAGGCACAGTGGTTGCCTACTATTTGGAGTCCACAGAAAGAACATTTGTATTTTAACAAGGAATTTATTGAACAGTTCAGTAGTAGCTTATATGCAAATTTTCAGTTTGATAAGAATGTGACTGTACTACTCAATTGGACAGAATGTAGTTTAAATTATATATATGTGCAGGTGCAAAAACATAATGTTCAAATTAAGTTAATAACAGCTAATGAATATGCATGGAGAACCTTGTTTAAGAAATGGCTTCCAGAAACACATTGGCTGTTTATACAGCCACACTTTACAATATGTACAGATTTGGGGTGTACAGGACAGTTTATTTATTATAATGTAACATAACCTGAAATTATGTGTCAAATATTAGTATTACCACTGCTTGTAGGCCCACCTTATCAGCTGTGGTTACCTATTTTGCAGGCAAATTACATTGATAGCAAAAATACCACACATCGGTTAACACACTGTGTTACTACTTTAAATGGATTGATTTGCAGGCAACACTCACCAGTATATGAACGGTGTTTGTTACAACATTCAGTTAATCTTTGTTTCTGGACTGTATTGCCACTAACATATGATAGAGGTATCAGAACAGTATATATGTATGGTATGTAATCATAGTATTCCAATACTTAAAACAATTCATTTTGTGGGATGTTTTCAGAATATTACACATCTGACATGGTATAACACTACATATATTTTCGAAAAAACACAGACACAGAATGTAAATTTTTTTACTTTCCAAGCATAATTTATGACTCTCATTACATGGATTACAGAAAATATTAAATTCTAGTGAATTATTAATACAGCATTTACAGAAAATAAATAAGACTCTGCTGGATCATGAAATGAAAACTGTAATTGTAAGTGATAAATTAGTACACTTAGCTAAAAAAAAATTCAAGCAGATACAGACAGTCATTGGTGGGACACTTTTTCAGGGCATTCACCCAAAGCAACCCAATTTTTTAATTGGTTGGTTCATCCAATATTACTTATTTTGTGTTTGATTATTATATTAACCATTTGGAATTGATACATAGCATGTAGATTGCACAAACGTTATCCTGTAATGTATCAATATACCTGAGGATTCAATTAATCTAGGGACCAAATGTGACATGTCTGGTGAGAGATATGCTTGAAGAATAGCTTCATTGAATCCAGTCATGAAAACAGTCCAGTTATGAATTAGTTAGAACAGCTATGTGTGCAATCTTACATGTCTATGCAGTAACAGATGTCAGGGTGTTAAAAGGTTATGGGAACAGAATCTTTATTAAGTTTGGAATGTGCTGTGCATGGTGTCTGTTTATTCAGTAGCAGATGTTAGGGTGCTAATGTGTGCAATTTCACATGTCTATGTAGTAACAGATGTCAGAGTGTTATGGGAACAGAAAATGTCTATGCAGTAACAGATGTCAGGGTGTTATAGGAACAGAATATTGTATTAAGTTTGGAATGTGCATGATGTCTGGTTGTCTGGCCAACACCCAGTCACTATGCCACATCAGCTTAAGGGATGCATGACTAAAGTCTTGTACAGTTGTTTACACTACTGTCCTGCCTGTATAAAAGAAGGGGTTTTCCAGACAGCAGACTAAAATCTCACCTACGGATGGATGCACCGCGTAGGACCTATGCTTCCATATGAACTAATCTTCGGTCTGACTGTTCCAGGATTTCGCAGTCATTGAAAGACTCGAATGAAGTTTCATAGTTTAACTGGTGATGTTTTTTCTTTTTCTTTTATTGTATTGTATTGTATAATTGTATGAATTTTGATATCTGACTAAGTAAAGCATTGAAAGTAACTGAAGTGTTGAGCCGCTTCTTTAAATTAGAACATTTGCGGAATAGAAGGAAAATAAAATAAAACACTGTCAAGGGAGGAGAATTACACTGGCCTATAATTATATTCTGTTTAAAACTGCTATTATGGAGTTTGAGAAAAATTTGGGAGAAATAATCACTTTCAACAGGGAATATTACTTGTAGGCGGAGAGTAGAATTGGAGTTGTAGCAGTGAAGATGCATCTGGGGGACCTAGAAGGGAAATTATAACAAAAAGGGTAGATTTCTGAAGAAATTTATGAAAATATTTGATATTTCAGGTTTGAATTCAATAGAGAATTTTACAAATTATTCCCCAAGGTACAACAACTGGACTAGAGTAGTCAGAACTCATTTCACAATAAAGTGCATTTAATTAAAAACTTTGACACACATCCTATAGCTATTTCAGATCATGCCTAGATAAAAACTAAGATGAAAATTCAGGGCAATGAGGTAAAAATTAAACACTGGTACTTTCCCACCTACCTGTTAAAAAAGTGAAATTTAAAGAATGAGTAGTGGAAATTATGTGAGAGTTATTAGGGAAGATAGACATTTCTTCAGAAGTTATAACTAGTGACTGGGATAAAATGAAAGTGGAGTTTAAAAATGGGGTAGAAATAAAAGAAATATAGTTAACAAGTAACAGGAATTATTAAAGGACTGACAAAGAGACCAGATGGCTTAGTGGTTAAGGTCTTCGCCTCCAATGCACAAGGTACAAGGTTCGATCCTGACCTCCAACTAATGCCTGTTTGGAGTTTGCATGTTCTCTCTGTGTCTCCGTGGGGTTTCTCCCATGTCCGAAAAACATGCTGAGTGTTTCCATCTCAAACTCACCAATGAATGGAGCTGTGGGCAGCAGCACAGACTCTACATGGTGCCCAATGGGGGGAAGAGTTGTAAAAAGACCAACCGCTTTGGGCATCTATTGTGGTGCGCAGTATCCTCAAGATAGGAGAACATGGATCACAAACTGCACGCCGTGGCAGGGCTAGCCACTCAACGGTGTAAAATATGGCTCTAGGTGATTTGGTCATGTTGACTGTCGCCAAAAAAATGGGCATGGGTAGTTACCAGTGATAAGTGGGTTGAGGACCCGGCCTACTCTCTGACCCATGCCAGGGACCCATGCTAACAGTGGGAGGGGTATATGTGCCCCTATTGGCCAGTGTGTGCCCATCATAAAAGCCCAGCAGCCCTGGGTCAATAGGCTACTGGCTGGCCGGTGTCTAGTTGCCCAGCCTGGGTTACCTGGGATAGCTCTGTTGAGTGAAAGCTGGACATAAAACCAACCAACCTGCCAAACATGAACTGAGAATTGCTACACTTAATGTAGGTTCACTGACAGGACACAGCTTAGAAGTGGATGACATGATGATACGGAGGAGGCTGGACATCCTATGTATCCAAGAGATGAGATGGAAGGGCAGTGCAACAAAGCCACTTGGCTTGGGATCCAGACTCTACTACTCAGGTGGTGGACAGGCTAGAAATGGTGTAGGAATTGTGGTGAGACAGAGGCTTCAGAAGTCATTGAGGGATATCATCAGAATTAATGACAGACTCATGGCAATGTTTGCATTGATACAGATACTTGAGAAGAAACTAGAAAAGAGGAGAGAGTCAAACTGGGCTTTCCTAAACTTGGAGAAAGCATATGACAAGGTCCCAAGAAAGCTGATCTGGGCAGTACTGTGGTGGTTTGAAGTCCCAAAAACATTGGTAGAATTAGTACAGGCTATGTACAAGGACCCAGTGACTCAAGTACAAACAGTGTTTGGCCTCACTGAGGGGTTCCCAGTGGGAGTGGGTGTACACCAGGGTTCAGCTCTGAGCCCACTGCTGTTCATACTGTTAATGGACTACATCAGCAAACAGGTTGGAGGGGTCAGAGCAACAAAGCTGCTGTATGCAGACAATGTGGCAGTACAGGCAGACTCTGATCTAGAACTGTAGCAAAGGATAGGAGAATGGAATGCAAATCTGAAGGCACAGGGTTGGGAGGGTGGGCCTAATGGTTAAGGTGTTTGCCTTACAAACACAAGGTGCAGGGTTTGAGTCTCACAGGGGATAATTGGCTAGGCTTAAAATGGCTCGCAAGGGCAGTTAGCTTAGTACTAATCTATGAACCTATGAACCTGTGAACCTATGGGATGAAACTAAGCACAGATAAGACATTGGTAATGGCAGCAGATTGGGGAAATCAGAAGAAGCTGAGAATAGAGATAGATGGGAAGATAGTGGAACAGGTAAACAGCTTCAAGTATCTGGGAAGGGTGGTTGAGGAGAAGGGTAGTCTGAATGAAGAGGTCAAAGCTAGAATCAGAGGGGCTACAGCCAACTGGCATAGAGTATCAGATGTAGTCTATGACAGAAGAATGCCAAAGAAGATGAAAAGTAAGGTGTACAAGACAGTGGTGTGACCAGTACTACTGTATGGTACAGAAACCTGGGCAGTAAAGGCAGAACCATTGAAGAAGCTAGAGGTGATGGAAATGAAGTGCCTGAGAAAGGTAGTAGGATGCACACTGTGGGACAGGCGAAGAAATGAAGACATAAGAGCAGAAGCCAAAGTAGCTCCAATTGCAGAAAAGATCAAAGAGAACAGATTACGATGGTATGGGCACATGTGTAGAAAAGCAGAAGACAATCTGGTGAGGGAGATTTGGGACAGACAGGAAGAAGGTAAGAGGAAGCGAGGGCATCCAGCAAAGAGGTGGATGGATTGTGTGAAAGAAGATCTGCGACAGTCAGGCATGAGTGTTGAAGAAGGCAGGAAAGTGGCACTGAATCGAGAGAGTTGGCGAAAGTTAATACGATACCCTGACCCCATGTAAATGGGAAAAAGGGGGATGATGATGATGATGATGACAAAGGTCAAAGTTTTACACCAAACAAGAAGAAGTACAACTGCAGACTTTTAACGAGTCCATCTGTCAACATTTGTAATATAATGAAAATAAAACAATGTGGTCACTAGTTAATTCCACATCTCAACCAGTGCTGTAAATGCTTAACTTGTGTGTTTCAGGAGCAATGTTAAATCAAACTGGAGATTAAAACCTACTAGAATATCTGTTTGTGAAAGTATTGAAAGTTTAATGTAAGCATTGATTGTCTGATGCTAGTTTATAAGTATAGCATAAATATAGTAGAACAAGATGCAGAAGGAATCACCACAGGAAAATACACCTCCGTTATAATCCAAAAAAAGTCTTTTATTTTAGTACAATGAAATAAAAATGAGCGCTTTCGCGTAGAATAACTACGCTTCTTCAGATGTAATATTTCTAAAAGGAACTCATTGTTTTATACAAACTTTTGGCGGTTAAACCAAACAATCATTCAATCATTCAATTAGCCTGTATAGTTAGTTATTTAAAGTGCTCTATGCCATTTAAGTTACTAAGCGTATCTAAAGCAAATAAGACATACATAAACCATTGTAAAATAGTACCGTAGATGTTACTATAAAATTTTTGATGTTGCAACATGTTATATAACTTATTTAAACATATTTTAACAAATGTTACACTAATATCAATTTAAAAATTCTTCATTTCAGCTTTTATACAAAATTTTAAAACTTAAAAATATTTAAAATGTATTCTTTGTATATATATGATACAGAACTCATACAAACTGATATATTAGTTCTATGTTACAGCTATACATAAATTATAAATACAAATTAAACATATAAAAAAATAGATAAATAAGCTATCTTAGATATGTTTCTAAAATGTATTATTCGAAACAGCAAAAGATGTTATAACAGCATGTTTGTGGAGTTTATGAAACTTCTTTGGTAATGTCCTGATTTTTAAAAAGAATATATATAAATTACTGTATTAACCTTTAAATTGTATTTATAATTCTCTAAATTTATGAATTCTATTTCTTTTATTCTCTTTAAGTGATATATCAAAGGATATATTTGCATATAAAGAGATGTATTTTATCAGTGTTATTCTGAAATGTATGATATTTCCTAGTGAATAAAAAATATATAAATCTTTTTCTCAAAAAATTTTTAAATTCTTTAAAGTTTATTGAGATTTAATTTTTAATTTTTAAAAATTATATATAATATATAATATATAATTATATTTTATGTAACATTTGATGTGTAATGTAGAGATGTTTTTAAAAATATCAAATTAGCTTTATAATATTTATAGCTTTCTATTATTTAATACAGATTTCACAGATATAAACTGATTAATACCTGGTGTAATGTGTGCTCTTAAAGTCAGTATCCATTTGAGTTCCACGTTAGCCAAATGATTGATTTTATCACCTCCTCTTGAGTTTGGTGTAACTAATTGTAAGACCTTGAAACTGAATTTATGTGTCTTATTCTCCTGTACATGTTTAGCTAAGGCATTTTGTTCATTCCCTTTCCTTATGTCATATAAATGATTGTAAACCCTGTCTCTTAGCCTTCTTTTAGTTAGGCCTACGTAAAATGCCTGACAATCATCACAAGTTGCTAAATATATAAGGTTGGTATTATCACAATTTGAGTAGCTATTTGTTGTAAATGTATATAGACCATTAGGATGTTGAAAGGTTTGGTTCTTGGAGATATATGGGCACATATGGCAATGGCCACAGGGATAGGTTCCAACTTGGGTATATTTAATGCTGTTATAAATATTATCTTTTTCCATACATAAAATTTGCTTTAGGTTTTCACAATTCTTAAAACTAAACCTGGGATAATCACCAACTAATATTTTAGTAAATGGGTCCATAGTAAGAACATTCCAGTTCCTATTAATTATCTTTTTTAATATGTTAACATCACTGGTATATTTCATTATATATGGTACTTTCTCTGTAAATTTTTTTTGTTTCAACATTACTATGTGAGAAGCTTGTTTAGGATAAGTTTTCTCATTACCTTTATCTAACAATATGTTTCCTACTACTTGCTGTTTGCAATTTTTAACCACATTACTATTATAACCCCTTTCTTTAAAGAACATTTCTAAATTTTCTATTTCTGATAAGAATATATCTGCCTCTTGGCAAATTTTGGTTATTCTGGTGAACTGACTTTTAACTATCCCAGAAAATATGTGCCTGGGATGCATACTTTCATACCTTAACAATGTATTTCTCCAAGTTGGTTTTCTATAAAGGGAAGAACAAATAGTGCCTTTTTCTGTAAGTTTCAAGGATAAATCTAAAAAGTGAATATGGTCTTGTGAGACTTCCATTGTGAATTTTAAGAAAGAGGTGGTGGTCTCCAAATAGGTGAGAAAAGTTTCAAAATCAGTCCTATTACCCTCCTATATAATAAGGACATCATCCACAAATCTCCTGTAGAGTTTGACATTCTTATATTGAGTATGGTTGAATAGAAAATTCAATTCCCATTGATAAACCACAAGGTTAGCGTAAGTATTTGCACAGGGGTCAGTATGTCAAAATAAAAATCTCGTAATCAAAGTGTTCCTCTATTAAAAATGTATGTTTTAGTTCACTCCCCAACATTCCTGCAACCTAGCAAAATTCACATCTCAGAGAATTCCATGTTTTCTGGTGGGCAGTCCTAAAATAGTGAAACTGTGCATTATCTGAACTAGATAATAAATTTATATGGTCCATATAAATATTTGTCCCTTTATTATACCACTGAAGTTTCCCTGGTTTGTTTAATATAAGGGCTGACATTGGTTCACTTGGGAGACTGCTACTGAGCCAGAGTGGCTTCTTGTACTACTTTAGCAAACAATTTGATGTTTGGAACATCAGAAATAAACCTAGTACACTTGTGGATGCTTAGAAGGAAAAATTCCATCTCTGCAATTTGAAGATTTGTGGGTTTCTACAATAACACATTCTGAATCTTTGTGATATTGCCTATACACTTGCATTATAAATTCCAGCAAGACCGAACCACAGCTCCAGGGGAAAGCCAATAGATAGCCAATAGATATCCAGATGTTACCAAGTGGTAAAAAATACGCCTTGATGTAAAAACCTTCCTTTATTAACGCTTACAATTCCACCAAATAAACACGTTTTCGTTGCTGAATGCAACTTCATCAGATAAAACAGACAACTGAATGCATGGTTTAAATACATAAGTGATTAACAAATTCCAGCAAGACCAGACACTGGCATTGATACTGGTGCAGTTTAAATTTTAAATATATAATTTGCACCAATGTATTCACATTTGGGACCAACTTCATTATCCCTGTTTTGGGAGGTAAAGTAAATGTACCATCTTATGCAGAACTTGTGGAAGACTTGCACTTTTCAGAAATTGAGAAAGATGCCTTTTTTATCATTATGCCTGAATTCTCCTCCTTTATCTATGGCTGCAGAGTACATTTTTTTCATTTAAGAGCTGGCTAAGGCTTTTTAATCTTTTTAACTTTGGTTTTACATGGACCATGTGATTTTAAGTCATATTTCGGCCCTAAAGAGAATAAGTAACAGTGCTGTAATCTATGGAAATAACTTGTCTACAAATCCATTTATTAACTTTTTGAGGGAAAGATATACATGTAAATCAGAAGAGAATTTACAAATCACTGAGAAAAAGGCATAAGAAGATATGCAAGGCATCACTACCCAGCAACGTTTTTTTGAATACTGTCTCTCATGTGCTAGCATTTGGGCTACAACAATAGCTAAAATGGGCAGAACCCTGGCATAAACAACAAGCAGATTTCGACTTAATGGACCATACAGAACTAATCCTGAATGAATGGTTATTGAAGTGGCACATAGCAATAATAGTGCAAGGGGACAAGCTGTGAGGGTATAGTCTGACACACAACACTTGGACCCATCTCTTGGATGTTGGATAAATTCTCACTACTGATCAGCATATGTGGCATAATTGGGGCATCATTAAATGGGGATAAATCAGTGAAATGTCCAAGTTAGACAGAAAATACTGAAATAAGGCTATTCTGCTTAGCAGAAGACACAGGTCTGCCCCCCAGTAAGGTACACCATGCATACATATCATGATGAACTACCTAGGATAATGGATATCATAGACTGAGAGTGGAGGAAATGACAGAACAGTAAATCTCTGGCCAAAGTGGATGTGTTTGAAAAATGACAATGGAAGTACAATCTATTATGATCTGTAGGAAAGAAGAAGAATTGCCATCAAATAAGTACAATCCAAATAATAGCACCATGAAGACTTAATAATAAACGAGAAGGAACAGTATGAGGTTTGATTAAGGGATAGTAGCATTTGCAAATGTGTAGTTTCACGGGATCAGCATATGCAGTTGCTTCATAAGTCATAAGTGGCATTAGATCTCAGATTATTCAGAGGGTAAGAAATATACTTGCTGGAAAAGTGGTACTCCAGACATTTATAATGAGCTCTGGTCATGCCAGAGGTCCATGATTCACTTGAAAGAATGGGCCTATATCCCGGGAAACAAATGTTTAAAGGACAGATTGAATTTTTCTGTGAATCTTATGTCCTACAGCTAAAATAAATGCACTGGCATTAGTCAGTAGTGCATCTGCAAAGTAAGTTGCTGTTATTGTGCATAACAAAAGGAATGTTCAGCCAGTAGTGAAAGGCAAGTATGTACTCTCCATATGGCAGCTGGCAATAGGAATATGTTAGGGAGAAAAGAGGAATTATGCTGTCATTGAAAACAGAGGGAATTAAGCTGTTAAGATAGTTGGAACAGAATAAGATACTATCGTCTAACCTATTTCCTTTCAGAGTCTCTTCACTGTCAAGATTCACTGAAGACTGACACACTTTAGAAACCAGTGCATATACTGCAAATTACACTTTGCTTGATTGTACATTGCATGGCACTTGTTCACTAGAACACATTTTTTTCTGTTTAATTAGTCTGAACCACACTGTTATTGTTTACATTTCTGTATTTTTTTGTTTGAGAAATATTTTGGATTTCACCCAGGCTGAGCCTGAATTTGATCAATATTGATCACTGCAATATCCTATTAAACAAATATATATAACTAAATAAATAAATAAATACTACACAAGACTTTTTTAGGAATGACTAATACACCATTCCTTTCTGTGTAAGTTTTGCTGTGTTCTCCTGGTTATGTGTACAAAGTCTAACAAGTGCTCATTTATTTTGTATACCAATTTCTGGTATTAAAGTCTATTTTAGTCCATCCATTCTGGTTTGTATATCTCCTACAGTGCTGTTCAGCTGGATGTTATCTATATTTTGTTTACTTATATTTATGAAAGTTTAACAAAAATGGATTAATATAAAACAATTTTGGGGATACAGCTGAAAGACTAATGATTTCTCAAGCAACAAAACATAAAAAGGATGTATACTATTGCTGGATTTATGTGACAGTCTTCCACCCAAATCAGAGAGTCAGCAAGTGTGAGACTATGATTTGTGTTCACAAATTAAAAAAAAATGATTTAGAAAGCCAGCAGACCAACTCAAGAGGTGGACAATAATCATAAAGGGACAGTCCCAGGGATATTTTGTTTTGATTCTGGTCTTTAAATTTACAGTCTGACTTTCTGAGCATGCCCCAGCTTTAGCTATTGGGGTTGGGGGAGGGGTGCTTTCAGGAAGCTTCAAAGGTATTATCCAGATTTCATTTCAAATTGCAGTTGTACTCACAACCATATCTTTCAGCCTGGAATCATGAAAAATCTGGACAAAAGCCCATGGAAAGTAGGTACAACTGGCCAAAAATCTGGATATTGATTAACATAAAATTTGCATACATGATTATGTAACCACACCCACTCCAATGTGATTGTGGGATACCAACATTCAATATGCAAATTGAAGAGCAGACAAAATATTAAACACAAAATATAACCAGATTCCCACAGGAAAAAAAGATACTCTAATAACTGCAACTTAAATCTCACACCTGCTTCTTGACATCTGCTGATTGCAGGGATAAACATGCTTGATGTTAAGTTGTCTATCTCGCCTTCATTCTTGCTGGTTGGGATCAGGGCCGATCCTCTGCTCCGACTCGGCCATCTTCAATAGCTCAAGAGCTGTTTACTGGCTCGAGGCTACCCCTTATCCCATAATGCCTAGCGATAGCTACCCAGATCTTGTTTGCCGCTTCAGCTGTGAGGGTGTCATTTTTCGGGCTCAGTCTCGTATATTTAGCTTTTTGTGTAAACTTTCCTTCTAAATTTAAATTTTTTCTAGGATTTTTTCTATTTAGAATAGTTATACTTGTTGCTGTTATTTTTTCTTGTATCTCGCCCTTGTGTTAGAACTCATTTAAGTTAGAGAGTTCTCCCCGCCCCTCCCCCTTCCCTAGGTTAGTCGGTTAACTTAGAGGCTCTCCTTTTTTTCTCTTATTGTTATAAAAAAAAAAAGTTATTGTAGTTAGCGTAGTACTGGTTTGTTTTTCTAGGTTAGTACTGTTTTTGCGTCAGTAGTCACTTCTTAGTCCTCCTTTTTTTAGTACAGCATGTCTAAGGAAGCTAAGGTTCCTGGTTTTAAGAAGTGTGACTCATGCTGTCAGAAAATGTCTCTGACAGATGGGCACACTAGTTGCGTCTGCTGTTTAGGCGCTGTTCACCTGCAGGATTCTTGTTCTATTTGCCATGCTTTTAGTCCAAGAGTCCTGCAGGAGCGTAAGAACAAACTAATTCTTAGGGGTCTGTTAAAACCCCAGGATTCACTGGCAAAGAGTTCACAGCCAGTGAAATCCCCAAAATCCACTAAGCCGTCGGCTCCATCCTCGGAGCCAACTCCTGTACTGGATTTACCTTCTAAGTCGGTTCCGGCTGGCACCAACCAGACAACCTCCCCGTCGGCTCCATCGGATGTTTCGGAGCCGTCGCGGAGTCACAAGAGGCTGAGGTCCCCTTCCTTAGAGTCGGTGCATTCGGCTCCTCGGTCTCCATTGCTTCAAAGTGAGCGTAGCCACCGGTCCTCTCACTCCTCTCGGTCCTCTAGGCTGTCAAATCATGATGTGGAGACAGCAGTCAGTAGGTTGTTAAAGTCGCAGGAACTAGCTAAATTATTGTCCAGCCCTCCTCAACAGGCATCGGCTCCATCCACTTCACTTGATATTCCTCTTCCAACTCCAATGAGTTCGGAGCCAGAGTTCGCTGGGGTTCGGGTAGTGGAACCGTCGGTTCCGATCACCATATCCTCTTCGGTTCCGACCTCGGCTCTGATTACCTCGATATTTCCTTCGATTGAGGAATCTGGTCACCAGGGCTTCCTTGTCGGCTCCGAGGTGGTTGAGTGGCATCGGACCCTTGTCCGATCCCCTTCTCCCTCTCGGAGCTTCGGCGCAGGTGAGCTTGGCTCCAACATCAGCCGCGGAGCCGTCCCACTCGGTGCGGAGAAAGATTCCTGTTTCTTCGGAGCTGGAGCTTTCTCTTCCTCGAGATGGGCGCTTCTTTGAGGTCATGCGGAGCATGCTGTCCCCTGAGTCAGCTCCACTACCGGCTCCACCGACTCCGTTCCCTATAGTCAGGAACCAAAGTAAGACAAACTGGCGAAAAACAAAAAGGCAGCTTGGAAACACCAAAGCAAATTCTCTCTCAGTTTAATTCTCTCTCAGTTTAATGAAGCGCTTTAAGTCTTGCACATGTGGCAAGACTTCATCAGAAACTGAACAAACTTCAACACAAGCAATATATACACACCCTTTTTGTCACATGACACTTCTAATTAAAATCTTGTGTCTTAAAGGCACATCCACATTATTGCTACTAAAACATTTTTTAAAAACAAGTATGACTGACAATATTTTAGAACATCTCAACCCTTCCCTTGCTTCAGAATTTTTACCTGTAATGGTGATAGAAATATATATACAAACATACATATACTAACAATACTATATCTCAAATTATTGTGTTGACTCTCAAAATATAATATGACTTAGTTAACTAAGAAGTCAGAAACTTACATATCCGAGTCAAATGAAGTCAGATATCACAAATATGAACGCATTTTATAAAAATGCATACACACATTAACGTTTAAGATTTTTCAACTTCAGTATACTGTTTAAAGATATTGTCTCATTCAAACCCGGGTAAAACATTGCCCCAGTGCGTATTTGCCAACTTAACTCAAGTTGCTCAAGTAAAAGTGTAAGCGGGCCCCCCCGACTATCATCAACAACTGAATCAATTGCTTTGAACAAAAATGAATGTTGTGGATAGGAAATAATGTGTCTAGCCAGTGCATTGTCTCTGTTAAGGGTCTTTATTTTATATAGATGTTCGTATACTCGTTCTTTTAACCTTCTATCCGTTTTACCTATGTAAAACGCTGCACAGCATTGACACTGAGCTACATAAACCACAAACATGGACTGACAAGTGTACTTCAATTTGATTTTAAAACTAATATTTTTAACTTCAGTGTCTTGTCCTGTACTCATGTATTTACAGTAGTTACACATTTGGCATTTGTACATGCCACACTTCCACTGTGGGGTGGTTTTTTTATGGTGTAATAATTCCTTTAAATTAGTCCCCCTCTTGTAAATAACCCAGGGTTTGCTTTTGACTTTGTAAGAAAGGTGAGGATCTTTCCTAATTATTTCCCAATTTTTGTTCAAAATTATTATTTCCCTTGCATTACTACTATAGGGTGTTATTAAACTTAAATTCCATACTTCTTTTTGTTGTGATTCTCTGTCACTTATTATAACACTTTGTAAACCAATGGACAAAATGGGTTTATACAACCCCTGTTCTCTCTTATATTTTACTTCTTCCAGTAGACACTCAAAAAAGTCCACTGGGTAACCTCACCTTACAAACATTGACCTCAAATTATTACATTCATCCATGAAATCCTGGTCCAACGTGACCATACGGGCAGCTCTCACGAGTTGTCCCTTCACCACTGATTTCTTTTGGTGCCATGGATGGCAACTGCTAAAATGTAATAAAGAGTTTGAATATGTGGCCTTTCTATAAATTTTCGCTACATATGCGTTCCTTTCCATATCTTTACTAAGATCCACATCCAAGTATGAAATCCTGGTCATTTCAAATACATAAGTAAAGGAAAGGAAATCTGTAGTGTTGTTAAAATAATCTACTAGTTTACTAGCTGCTTCCTTATTTTCTTCAAAAATGATAAAAATATAGTCCAAAAACCATGTGTAGAACTGGATGTACTGTTTCACTTCTTGTTTACCAAAGATAAATTCTTGTTCCCATGAGGCCATTACCAAATTGGCATAACTTGCCCCAGAGGGTGACCCCATAGCTACACCGGTCTTTTGAACATATAACTTATCATTACATAGAATTAAATTATTATACAAAATTATGTCAAGCATTTCCTCTATTAAAGCCACCTCATCAGAGGCTACTGCTTTAGCTCTCAGGTAACTACTGACTCGTTCGATGCTTTCCACATGGGGGATAGAAGAGTATGAATCTACCACATCCACTGTTAAAAAATTGAAGTCAGCATTGAATTCTAAATTCTTGATTTGTGACAAGAACGACCAAGAATCTTTACATATATATTTCTCATGAGTTACATACTTCTTCAACTTTTGGTCTACCCATTTTGCCCAAGGGTAAGTTATACTTGCCCTAGCATCCACCAAAGGCCGCATAGGTGGATTATTCACATTTTTATGTAACTTAGGGATACCAAACAAAACAGGTATCCTTGGGGAAGGCATAGATAAATATCTAAACAAGTCAGTAGTAATCCTGGTTTCTAACATTTCATATAAATGAGACTTTATTTTACTATATGCTTGATTTAACTCATTACGTGAAACCAACTGATATGTGGAACTTCAGACTATTTGGTCCATTTTATTGACATAGTCCGCCACATTCATAACAACAAGCCCCCCTCCCTTATCTGGGGCCATAATACGGACTGGGGCTTCTTGAATTAGTTGTAATAAATACAGTTGTTCACTAGTAACATTTACAGATGAAACATTCTTACTTTTATTCTGCTTATGATTACTACCCAACCCTAAAACATTATATAAATCCAACTCACAAATGAGTTCAAAACATTGTAAAGTTGGGTGTAAAGGGGGGACAAAAAGTACTTGAAGGATGTAATGCACTAGACAGAACCATAATATTGTCAACAAAAAGCATAGACAAATTGAGTTTACGCACAAATAATTTTAAATCAATTAAAGTTTTAACTAAGTCTGCTTTTCTTGTGGGGACGAACGTGTACCCCTTGGCTAATAGTTCCACCAATGGTTGATCTATAGTAACATCAGAAAAATTGTAAATTTTAAAATCTTTATCATTATTCATAAAGATGTTCCTTAGTCCAAAATCTGCAGCATTAGTTATTGGGGAAGCTGGTGCAATAAGGGGTGGTATCATCTCCTGCGTTTTCAATTCTTCTCTTTGTAGTTGTTGTTGGAATGAGATTTCTTGTTCTTTGATCTCAGATTGTATTGGTTGGCTTGATGCTGAAAATTTTGGGCATTAGCTGATGTATTGTTCACAATTGACTGTTGGGGTAACATAGGTCCCTCACCTGATGGAAGTGCACTACTATCATTTGAGACAGATAAGACCATGTGTTAATTCATTTCTGTTTGTTGTGTTACACACAAATACATTCATAACAGCATTGCTGGATTTTGCTACTTGTGAACTTGGGGGTGGGGGGTAAGCATTCCCCTCACCATATGCTTTACGGTGTCTATGTCGTTTTTTACTTTAATTTCTCTAAATTTCATCATTTGTTGGTCTATACTGTCAAAAATTCTGTTGTAATCAAAAGCATATCTTGAAAAATTTACATGACCCTTAATAGCAGCATCTAAGCTAGTAGCTTCTTGTTGTAAAAGGTTAATAGAAGTCTCATAATGTTTAATCATCAGGTTCAACAGGGCAAGTCCCTGAATGTTAAACAACTCAATAAGTTCTTTATGAAACAATGAACCTGGCTCTAACCCCGTAGGGTATTGGTGGGCACGCAAGCCCTTGGGAACAATGTTTTCACTGACACATTGACATAAGTAAGTAACTTCTAAAGAAAGTTTTTTATATTTGAAAAGTTTTTTGTCAAGGTCTTGCAATAATGAAACTATGTTACCTGAGCCCTCTGTTTCAGAAGGTGTTGATTAGTTGGGTTGCGATTGGAATAAAGGAATTGGCGTTTCCAACCACTGAGTAAAAGTTGGCAAGTCTTTCATGGTATTAAATCCTGTAGAACTTCTCATATTAAGTCATTTGTCAGTTATTATATTGTTAGTAAGATTGACACTACCTGGCTGATTGTTAGAAAAAACAGGTAGAATTGTTGAACCAGATGCTGAAGCTGTTGAACCTGTAGGTTCTCTGCCATTCAGCGCCCTTTTGCCACCTGGACTACTCCTCTAGTGCAATTGTTCAGCTCGTATGACATCACTTCCAGTTGGTATCACACTTCCGGTTTGTGAGTTCAGATGGGGAGGTACTGAGCTAGTATCAGGATGCCTACCACCTCCAATTACCAACACGGAAGCAGAAGGTTGAACAATGGTAGGAACAGAAGGAATGGCATCCACTGTAGTCTGTAACTGGCTCACACGTTGAGATAATTGTTCTATTAACAGTGTCAAATACCCCACTCCATCTTGTTGTGGTGGGGTCAAGTCAAGAATAGTTGGTGTTCCACAAGGGCTGTCTAAAGCCATAACAAATTCCAACAGACAGGAACCAAAGTAAGACAAATTGGCGAAAAACAAAAAGCTTGGAAACACCAAAGCAAATTCTCTCTCAGTTTAATGAAGCGCTTTTCGTCTTGCACTTGTGGCAATACTTCATCAGAAACTGAACAAACTTCAACACAAGCAATATATACACACCTTTTTTGTCACATGACACTTCTAATTAAAATCTTGTGTCTTAAAGGCACATCCACATTATTGCTACTAAAATATTTTTTAAAAACAAATATGACTGACAATATTTTAGAACATCTCAACCCTTCCCTTGCTTCAGAATTTTTACCTGTAATGGTGATAGAAATATATATACAAACATACATATACTAACAATACTATATCTCAAATTATTGTGTTGACTCTCAAAATATAATATGACTTAGTTAACTAAGAAGTCAGAAACTTACATATCCGAGTCAAATGAAGTCAGATATCACAAATATGAATGCATTTTATAAAAATGCATACACACATTAACGTTTAAGATTTTTCAACTTCAGTATACTGTTTAAAGATATTGTCTCATTCAAACCAGGGTAAAACATTGCCCCAGTGCGTATTTGCCAACTTAACTCAAGTTGCTCAACTAAAAGTGTAAGCGGGCCCCCCCCCCCCAACTATCATCAACAACTGAATCAATTGCTTTGAACAAAAATGAATGTTGTGGATAGGAAATAATGTGTCTAGCCAGTGCATTGTCTCTGTTAAGGGTCTTTATTTTATATAGATGTTTGTATACTCTTTCCTTTAAACTTCTATCCATTTTACCTATGTAAAACGATGCACAGCACTGACACTGAGCTACATAAACCACAAACTTGGACTGACAAGTGTACTTCAATTTGATTTTAAAACTAATATTTTTAACTTCAATGTCTTGTCCTGTACTCATGTATTTACAGTAGTTACACATTTGGCATTTGTACATGCCACACTTCCACTGTGGGGTGTTTTTTATGTTGTAATAATTCCTTTAAATTAGTCCCCCTCTTGTAAATAACCCGGGGTTTGCTTTTGACCTTGTAAGAAAGGTGAGGATCTCTCCTAATTATTTCCCAATTTTTGTTCAAAATTGACATTATTTCCCTTGCATTACTACTATAGGGTGTTATTAAACTTAAATTCCATACTTCTTTTTGTTGTGATTCTCTGTCACTTATTATAACACTTTGTAAACCAATGTACAAAATGGGTTTATACAACCCCGGTTCTCTCTTATATTTTACTTCTTCCAGTAGACACTCAAAAAAAGTCCACTGGGTAACCTCTCCTAACAAACATTGACCTCAAATTATTACATTCATCCATGAAATCCTGGTCCAACGTGACCATACAGGCAGCTCTCACGAGTTGGCCCTTCACCACTGATTTCTTTTGGTGTCATGGATGGCAACTGCTAAAATGTAATAAAGAGTGTCTCAAATGATAGTAGTGCACTTCCATCAGGTGAGGGACCTATGTTACCCCAACAGTCAATTGTGAGCAATACATCAGCTAACGCCCAAAATTTTCAGCATCAAGCCAACCAATACAATCTGAGATCAAAGAACAAGAAATCTCATTCCAACAACAACTACAAAGGGAAGAATTGGAAACGTAGGAGATGATACCACCCCTTATTGCACCAGCTTCCCCGATAACTAATGCTGCAGATTTTGGACTAAGGAACATCTTTATGAATAATGATAAAGATTTTAAAATTTACAATTTTTCTGATGTTACTATAGATCAACAATTGGTGGAACTATTAGCCAAGGGGTACACGTTCGTCCCCACAAGAAAAGCAGACTTAGTTAAAACTTTAATTGATTTAAAATTATTTGTGCGTAAACTCAATTTGTCTATGCTTTTTGTTGACAATATTATGGTTCAGTCTAGTGCATTACATCCTTCAAGTACTTTTTGTCCCCCTTTACACCCAACTTTACAATGTTTTGAACTCATTTGTGAGTTGGATTTATATAATGTTTTAGGGGTGGATAGTAATCATAAGCAGAATAAAAGTAAGAATGTTTCATCTGTAAATGTTACTAGTGAACAACTGTATTTATTACAACTAATTCAAGAAGCCCCAGTCCGTATTATGGCCCCAGATAAGGGAGGGGGGCTTGTTGTTATGAATGCGGAGGACTATGTCAATAAAATGGACCAAATAGTCTGAAGTTCCACATATCAGTTGGTTTCACGTAATAAGTTAAATCAAGCATATAGTAAAATAAAGTCTCATTTATATGAAATGTTAGAAACCAGGATTACTACTGACTTGTTTAGATATTTATCTATGCCTTCCCCAAGGATACCTGTTTTGTTTGGTATCCATACGTTACATAAAAATGTGAATAATCCACCTATGCGGCCTTTGGTGGATGCTAGGGCAAGTATAACTTACCCTTGGGCAAAATGGGTAGACCAAAAGTTGAAGAAGTATGAAACTCATGAGAAATATATATGTAAAGATTCTTGGTCGTTCTTGTCACAAATCAAGAATTTAGAATTCAATGCTGACTTCAATTTTTTAACAGTGGATGTGGTAGATTTATACTCTTCTATCCCCCATGTGGAAGGCATCGAACAAGTCAGTAGTTACCTGAGAGCTAAAGCAGTAGCCTCTGATGAGGTGGCTTTAATAGAGGAAATGCTTGACATAATTATGTATAATAATTTCATTCTATGTAATGATAAGTTATATGTTCAAAAGACTGGTGTAGCTATGGGGTCACCCTGTGGGGCAAGTTATGCCAATTTGGTAATGGCCTCATGGGAACAAGAATTTATCTTTGGTAAACAAGAAGTGAAACAGTACATCCAGTTCTACACACGGTTTTTGGACGATATTATTATCATTTTTGAAGGAAATAAGGAAGCAGCTAGTAAACTAGTAGATTATTTTAACAACACTACAGATTTCCTTTCCTTTACTTATGTATTTGAAATGACCAGGATTTCATACTTGGATGTGGATCTTAGTAAAGATATGGAAAGGAATGCATATGTAGCGAAAATTTATAGAAAGGCCACATATTCAAACTCTTTATTACATTTTAGCAGTTGCCATCCATGGCACCAAAAGAAATCAGTGGTGAAGGGACAACTCGTGAGAGCTGCCCGTATGGTCATGTTGGACCAGGATTTCATGGATGAATGTAATAATTTGAGGTCAATGTTTGTTAGGAGAGGTTACCCAGTGGACTTTTTTGAGTGTCTACTGGAAGAAGTAAAATATAAGAGAGAACAGGGGTTGTATAAACCCATTTTGTCCATTGGTTTACAAAGTGTTATAATAAGTGACAGAGAATCACAACAAAAAGAAGTATGGAATTTAAGTTTAATAACACCCTATAGTAGTAATGCAAGGGAAATAATGTCAATTTTGAACAAAAATTGGGAAATAATTAGGAGAGATCCTCACCTTTCTTACAAGGTCAAAAGCAAACCCTGGATTATTTACAAGAAGGGGACTAATTTAAAGGAATTATTACAACATAAAAAAAACACCCCACAGTGGAAGTGTGGCATGTACAAATGCCAAATGCGTAACTACTGTAAATACATGAGTACAGGACAAGACATTGAAGTTAAAAATATTAGTTTTAAAATCAAATTGAAGTACACTTGTCAGGCCAAGTTTGTGGTTTATGTAGCTCAGTGTCAATGCTGTGCAGCGTTTTACATAGGTAAAATGGATAGAAGGTTAAAAGAACGAGTATACGAACATCTATATAAAATAAAGACCCTTAACAGAGAAAATGCACTGGCTAGACACATTATTTCCTATCCACAACATTCATTTTTGTTCAAAGCAATTGATTCAGTTGTTGATGATAGTCGGGGGGGGGCCCGCTTACACTTTTACTTGAGCAACTTGAGTTAAGTTGGCAAATACGCACTGGGGCAATGTTTTACCCGGGTTTGAATGAGACAATATATTTAAACAATATACTGAAGTTGAAAAATCTTAAACGTTAATGTGTGTATGTATTTTTATAAAATGCGTTCATATTTGTGATATCTGACATCATTTGACTCGGATGTGTAAGTTTCCGACTTCTTAGTTAACTAAGTAATATTATATTTTGAGAGTCAACACAATCATTTGAGATATAGTATTGTTAGTATATGTATGTTTGTATATATATTTCTATCACCATTACAGGTAAAAATTCTGAAGCAAGGGAAGGGTTGAGATGTTCTAAAATATTGTCAGTCATATTTGTTTTTAAATAATGTTTTAGTAGCAATAATGTGGATGTGCCTTTAAGACACAAGATTTTAATTAGAAGTGTCATGTGACAAAAAGGATGCGTATATATTGCTTGTGTTGAAGTTTGTTCAGTTTCTGATGAAGTCTTGCCACATGTGCAAGATGAAAAGCGCTTCATTAAACTGAGAGAGAATTAAACTGAGAGAGAATTTGCTTTGGTGTTTCCAAGCTGTCTTTTTGTTTTTCGTCCGTTCCCTATAGTGTCTTTGCCAACCTCTGCTCCTCCTCCAGACCCCAAGCATAGGGAACCGATGGTCCATGACACTCCATTGAGTGTTTCCTTTTCTTCTGAGGCCTCTCCTGATCTCTCAGAGGAGCCCCCTCGGAAGAAGAAGTGCAAGAGGAAGCACATTGACTCCCCGGAGTCTGTCACTTCTGATCTGGACTTAGATGATTTGGAAGGGTCCCCGAGATCCCCCTCTGAAGATGTTTCATTCACCGACATCCTTGAAATGCTTAGGCAGAGGGGGAACTGGACTCCCCTAGCCTCTACCGAGGATGAGTCCGTATTCTTAGATGCCTTCGCTTCCTGACCTTACACCTCCTGGGTTTCTCCGCCTTTCGATCCACTCATGTCTGCAGTGGCTCGAAAGGTTTGGTCAGCTTCGGACACAGCGGAACCAACTCCAAGGAGACCAAATAAGTTCATTACAGCCCCCCAGGATAAGCAGTTTCTTTCTAAGGGTGTGTCTGTTGATGCCATGGTGGTAGCAGCCGCCACCAAAAAAGAGATGGCAGAGACCTCTTCATCTGTTCATCCTCCTAACAAGGAGTCTAGGACGATGGACAGATACGGAAAGCAAATGTTTGCTTCAGCGACCTTCTCCATGAGATCCCTGAACTACTTATGTCACTTTACTCATCTTTAGAGGGATCTCCTAAAAGAGCTAGGAGATACCCTTCAAGATCCTACAGCTGAGGGAGTTCAAGCCAAAGTAACTTCCCAGCTAGCGACTCAATTCTGTAGTCAACTCCTCCATGAGGCTCATTTCCTATGCTGCCGATGGAGCGAGTAGAGCCTCGGGCACTGCTGTGGCCCTCAGGAGGCATGCTTGGATGCAGCTGTGTAATTTTGCGGAACCCTTTCAAGCGTCCTTCACCAACACTCCCCTTCATGGCCCCTTTCTCTTTGGGCCACAGGTGAAAGACACTTTGACTAGGTGTGAGCAAGAAGGCAAGACTCTCTCTGCCGTGGGAGTCCATTTTTCCACTCCCTCAAGACCCTTCCCCAAGGGTCAGAAGAGTGGGAAGATGTGGTTCCACAAATCTCAGGGAGCCTTGCCTGACACATGTAGTGATTTGTCCTCCAGAGGCAGAGGGGGAAACAACAATAATAGATGCCACCGTCATGGCAGAGGGGGTCCGCAGAACCAGGGCAACAGAGAATCCTTCTCTGACAAGCCCTTCCAGCATCCCTGAAGGGTTGCCTGGCTGCTCATCTCTGGAGGCAGTCGGGGGAAGACTTTCACTGTACCCAAAAGCCTGGCAAAGTTTAACAAGAGACAGATGGGTACTGTCCATTATATCCGGAGGTTACAAAATTCCCTTCCATCAAACCCCCTTACAGTTGAAGAAGGCCCTTCCAGATGTTCCTCCCAATCTGAGGGAGCAAGCAGTTATAGAAGTTTCAAAACGGCTAAGAGAAAGAGCCATCCAAGAGGTCCCCGCAGACCATCTCGGATCCGGAATTTACTCAAAGTTCTTTTTAGTACCAAAAAAGACGGGGGACTGGAGACCCATTCTGGATCTCAGCAGATTAAACAGATTTGTACAAAGAACAAAGTTTCAGATGGTCATGCTACAGTCCATTCTACCCTTTCTGGGTCAGGACAATTGGATGTGCTCAATAGATCTTCAGGATGCGTACTACCATATCAAGATGGACGGACATTCCAGGAGATTTCTTCACTTTCGGGTGGGGGCCAGTCATTACCAGTTCAGTGCTCTGCCCTTTGGTCTCACCACAGCCCCCAGGGTATTCACCAAATGTATGGCAGTGGTCACGACTCACCTGAGACGTCAAGGATTCCAGGTGCTTCCATATGTAGACGACTGGCTCCTCACTGCTACCACCAGGCATCAACTCCTACAAGCGTGGGATTACACAATCATTTTTTGCACCCAGCTAGGTATTACCATAAATTTTGAAAAATCTGCCTTGTTGCCCTCTCAGTCTATCACTTACGTAGGAGCAGAATTAAACACAAAGGAAATGTTCGCAAGATTACCACTGGAAAGATTGTCCACTATTCATCAACAAGTGCAAGTTCTAATGCAGAGCAAGAAGATACAAGTCAAATATGTCCTTCAAACTCTAGGCTCCATGGCAGCTGCCATCCTCCTTCTTCCATTGGCGTGCTTCCATATGAGGATTCTTCAGTAGCTTCTTTTCACACAGTGGTCTTTCCAAGAGCTACCCATGTCTCACATGATCATGATTACAGAAGCATGCAAAAGGCACTTTTCCTGGTGGATGGTCTCCCCACTAGTGACTCAGGGCAGACCCTTCTTTCAGCCCCTTCCAGGAGCCACAGTGACCACAGACGCCTCCCTGATAGGGTGGGGGGGGGCATTATCTGGGCAGGACAGTCCAAGGCACTTGGCAACCTCACGAGTACCATCTGCACATAAATGTCCTAGAGATGAGAGCCTTGCTCCTAGTGCTGCAAGCCCTTCAAGACTCTGTTCCTTCTGGGACCATTGCGATCCAAACAGACAATATGTCAGTAATGTGGTACATCAACAAACAGGGTGGGACCAAATCTTACCCCTTGTGCCGAGAAGCACTCAGACTGTGGCAGTGGGCGATTTCCTCCCAACATTTTCTAATTGTGACGCACATCCCTGGGAGATCCAATGTCATAGCGGACAGGCTCAGCAGAGATAGCCTCATGCCTCACGAGTGGTCTCCGAATCAGAAAGTTGCGGACCTGATCTTCCGCAAATGGGGACAGCCTTGCTGCGATCTTTTTGCCACCCCATTCAACAGCAAATGCAGCAACTACTTCTCCCTCCTTCCGCTTCCAGGTCACCTACCCAGGGATGCTCTAGTCCATGATTGGCCTCAGGGACTCCTTTATACATTTCCTCCCTTTCCCCTTATACCAAGACTCATACAGAAAGCAAAGTCGTTGGGTTGCAAAATTATCCTCATTGCCCCCTACTGGCCTCAACAGATTTGGTTTCTGTTCCTACACCTCTATCTTCTCGATCAGCCCTGGACTCTGGACTCAATTCCAGATCTACTGGTTCATCAGTCAGGCGGGTTGCATCAGTCCCTTCAGACTCTCCAGCTCACAGCTTGGTTGCTCCACTTCCAACCCTAGCCAGGCTCCCTAGCATTTCCCCAACAGTCCGTGAGATTATCGTTTCCTCACATAAGTCCACCACCAGGACTATTTATGCTAGCAAATGGAAACATTTTTCTTATTGGGCTGAGTCTAAGAATGTGGATCCCTTCTCAGCCCCAGTCCATGAGGCCCTAGAATTTCTAGCACAACTGTTTCACTATGGAGCCGCTTCCACTACCATTAGGGTGCAATTAGCAGCCATTTCTAATTTTCACATCGAGTTACAGAATTCAAGCATCATGTCTCACAAGCTCTGTAAAGCCTTTTTGAGAGGGACATCTCTTCTTAGACCTCCAGTGAGAGACCCCCCCCCCTCCTCCCTGTGACCTTACTCTAGTCCTAACGTCCTTAAGTTTGCCTCCTTTTGAACCAGCGGCATCATCCTTCATCAAAAGTCTCTCTTGGAAAACACTCTTTCTAGTTGCTATTACTTCAGCCAGACGAGTCTCAGAACTACAGGCACTATGTGTCCTTCCCCCTTATCTGCTTTTTCATAGGGATAGAGTTTCTCTGAGGACAAATCCTTCATTTCTTCCCAAAGTCTGCTCTGAACATAATTTAAATCAATCTATAGATCTCCCCGTTTTCTTCCCCAGTCATAGCAACAAGGCAAAGTACAAACTTCACCAATTGGACGTGCACAGGCAATTGTGTTTTTACCTTCATAGAACTAAAGAAATAAGAAAATCAGACCAATTGTTTCTGTCTTATGCCTTAAACAAACAAGGTTTCCCAGTTTCCAAGGTTACTTTATCCAGATGGCTATCCCATACTATTTCATTTATTTATCAGTTATGGGATAAGGAATTACCATCTAAACCGAAAGGTCATTCTACTAGGGCATTAGCCACCTCTGTAGCATTTCAGTATAGGTTGCCCATGGATTCCATATGTGCAGCTGCTACGTGGGCAAATCCTCATACCTTTATTTCTCATTACAAGGTGGATATGGTCTCCCGGAGCAGACCTGATTTTGGTTCCACTGTTCTGAAGAGTCTGTGCCACTGAGCCACCCAGGATTTTAGGTGCTAGGGATGCTGTCCCAACCAACAAGAATGAAGGCGAGATAGACAACTTAACATAAAGAAGTTATGTACCTACCATAACGTTCCATGTTAGTTGTCTTCATCTCGCCTTCTTTCTTGCGTCCCGCCCTCCGTCCACCTGTCCTAGTGGATCGAGAGGAGTCCTTTTTCACTGGCTGAGTATTCTTTGTTTCCCTCTATTGATTTAGAGGATGTGGGAGATATAAGTCAACCAGTTCTTTTGACTGGTTTATTCTCTTCTTATGTCTGGAGTTAGCTATTTCAAAGGAGATCTGGGTAGCTATCGCTAGACATTATAGGATAAGGGGTAGCCTCGAGCCAGTAAACAGCTCTCGAGCTATTGAAGATGGCCGAGTCAGAGCTGAGGATCAGCTCCGATCCCAACCAGCAAGAAAGAAGGCAAGATGAAGACAACTAACATGGAACGTTATGGTAGGTACATAACTTCTTTTTTTCTGCCCAGTGTACATTAAATCATTTTCCATAAATATTTTGTTGTCACCAATTTTTAATATTTTTCCCTTCTTCCGCAGTTTTGACAGGAGCAGCCCTTTCTGCCAGTATGGCTGCATCTTTATTAATATAGGTCTTGGTTGTTTTCGCATGACCAGGTTTGGTCAGGACAATCAGACCCAGGGTCTAGGCTGTGGATTCAAAGGTTCAAGTACAAAAGAGGGAAGCAAAGATGGTCTGAAATGGAAACTGAACACTCTAGTAGCTCTAATACCTCAGCAAGTAATAGCAAACTGCACTTTATAATGTCACTGCTAACAGAATAAATAGTGCAGTGTGTGTGTGTGTGTGTGTGTGTGTGTGTGTGTGTGTGTGTGTGTGCGCGCAAGCACACGCTGGTAACTCAGATGCTACAAAAGCAACCAGTAATTAAGAAAAAGCTTTCTACAGCTACACACTTGCACTCAGCTACAGAAAAGAAACATACCTCTCAACTGTCCAGATTTTCGCAGAATGTCCAGATTTTTGCCTTGTATTTTTGGTCTATTCCTCAAAAAAAAATTATGGTTTTCTGATACACAATTGAGGGCTGAAGTCATAAAATAATGACAGACATCTGACTTTCTCAGTTCATAAACTTCGGAAAGTGCATATTTACTCAAAATCTGTTTTTTTTTTCGAGCAACCTTCTAAGTTGAGAAGAGCAATATTCCAAATCTGTCCCTATTTTTGGGCCTTTAACAGCCATAATTTTTATCTTTGTCCAGATTTCTTGAGCTAAGAGGTTGATGGGTATGAAAAGAAACACCAAACGTACTGACAATTTTATATTAAAAGTGCTTGTCAATGGCTTTGATTTTGCCTTTGGAAAAAAGTCAAGTGAAAACAGTTATACCAGTAGCAGTTATTAAATATTTTCCTGTCACTTAGCCATCCACTGCCATTATTGGTATTCTTAAGGATACCATTGCTGATAACACAGCATACAACACAAGTTTTCAAATCAAAGTTATGACTGTTAGGAAGTGGGTACCTTACATTCCAGTCAGCAAGCTTGCCATGCAAAAGAAAACACTTCATGACTAATTACCAGTAAACAAGGATCGCTTTCGTTTTTTGAATTATGCTAATCTCACCTTGTGTTTTGTTTTAATTTATCAATATTTTTTCTTCCTCTCAAATTGTAAATGACACTCAAACCACCCGGTAACTGCCACGTCCTCTTTGGTTAGCAGCAACCACAAGTTTTGGGTGGGCTGCAGCCATAAACAACTTTTTTATTTTTAGCTCTGCCAGTCTCAAACAGGCAATTAGGCAATGCCTCACGACACTGATGTCATCTTGCATGCCCCTGCACATTGATGATGTTGCAGGATACGCTGGTGATGTGTAATAATATCAGCGGCAATGAAAAATTGTAAATAAAAAAATAATCGGGATTTGAAGGGGCACCCCATTATTTTGTCCTCAAAACCAGGAAATACCAAGGAATTTGGTATGCTTGAGAGGTATATTCACAGCAGCAATCACTTAGACATTCGTTAGTTTCACCTGTGCATTATATTCTAAGAGAAAAGCAGCCTTTCAGGAATTATATGACTTGACTTGCTATTATTTTGCAGTAAAGCATATGAGAAATGCAACGTTAAAACATCAGTAAACAGAGTTTTCTGTTAATTTCATTTCATATGGTGTCTGTGCTAATTTCTGAATGCTAGTCGAGTGCAATGATTTTATGACATGACTGCCACTAGCTCTGTAGAAAGCATCTACTAGATACAAGTTTCAAACAGCAGTAAAAGCAGTCTTCTCTTTCTTGTTGTTTTTCGATCTCTAAATACTAGCCAAAGTGTAATGGCTTTCTGACCTGCTGATAGCTGTGTAAAAAAGCATATGTGTGATGCAGGGTTCAAACATTACTTAGAAACAATCTTTGGTTCTTTGCATTTTCTACTCTAAAGTTTTGATTTCTGAATACTAGCCAAGTGCCCTGATTTTATGATCTGGCAGATTGTACTTCTGTAGAAACAAAGGTGATACGACATTAAAACATTAGTAGACACAAAAATCTATTCCTTCTTATTTTATTTTGTGCAGACTTCTTTCTACTAGACAAGTGCATTTCCTAGGATACATGCTGCATCTTGGTGAGTTACTGCATTGTATGGCTCACACTTTTCTTTCTCTTTCTATCTTACAACTGTATGCATTTGTGTCTGATTCCACTGTTAATCTGCAAACAAATAACTGAAATAATACTGGGTAGGCTGTTGTTATAATTCTAACAGTTTGTAATGCCTGATGAGATCCTGGTTCCCAGTCTGACGACCATTAGTCCCATATGATACCATTCAGACTAAACATTCCAACTTACATTATAGTGATGTCAGACCACTGACAGAACTACTGTCTTACTGTCTTTACTACTGCATTCTCATGCCATGTCCACCATGGCAAATCAACAGAAGATAAATATAGCATTTTCTTTTATGTGTGCTATTGCATTATTTTATATACTACAAATGCACAACTATACACCATGCCACTCTAGGGTTGCCACCTCTCCATGCACCTAAAGTGGGACTTTTTATAAAATATAAGATTTTGCAGGACAGGCCCCATCTAAAGCTAATGCAAAGGACTGGACTTCAGTTTATTGTCAAAATAAAAACATTTTTTTATAGAATTTGATTTGTTAGTGCTGTTTCATAAAATATTTAGGTGTTTTAAATACAAAATAATGATTTTACACATGTATCGAAGGAAACATTTTTGTCTTAAAAAATTCTGAACATTTTTTTTAAGCAAGGGTATTGCAATAGCCATCTAGATCACTATACATCCATATATAAGCTACTTGTCCTTTTTTTGGCATGATGAAAAGGATGTCCCACGCTTTCACATGCAAGTCAACAGTCTTTACTCACCCTGTATAGCCCCTCTGCATGTTTAGGGTGTCTGCCACAGGGACACCTTTAAGTGATTTGCGAGTGTTACTCATAAAGTGAATTACATAATAGGATGGCTTCCTGACACTCTGCTCAAACCAGCTTAAGTCATTCATGCCTATGTGAAACAGCAGTAATTGAATTTTGAGACTCCTAGATCACAAAAGTCTGCACTGTCTACTATTTTGAGTACCTAGATATGCTACATGAAGCATCATTATTCCTGCCACTTGTATCCATGAACTCTAATATGGATCCTTCCTTCTCTGCTTGGGAAAAATCCTATACGTTCCTCTTGCAGTCTTCTCTTAAAGGTACCATCACTTTTGCTTTAAAACCCGGTTCTATACCCAATGTACTGGGATTAATTTCTTATTACTGATACTGCAGTACAGCACAAGAGGGCTGTACACTCCTGAATGTGCCACACTTAAGAGGAAATGTTGAATTGAGTTTCCCATCTGCCAAAGCTGGTGTTCATTCAGGTGGATGCCAGGGATCTCACAGCACTTGGCAAAAAGAGTAGTGGAATTCCTCAGATGCCCTGGCAAATTTTCCCCCTACTCACCACCATATTTATAAACCCATAGTTGTGGTAGAGAGAATCATAAATAGAAAATTGCCTTTTGTTAGCTTTAAATATAAGAAAAGTCTTTGTATACACCCATGTTGTAATTGTCTGATTTCACTATTCACCTGCACTAACTACATTGTTTGACTGTATATAATCTGCTATTTAATACAGGCAAATGCCTTCTTCATTACTGCTTCCCCATAAATAAAACATTCGGTAAAACAGTAAGACAAAAACGTGCTGAAACCAAATGGGGGTTAAAACAATTGCAAATATGCAATACAAGTATCACTGTAAATAGGGGCACATGGAGAAACCCAGCGCCACTATTACAAAATGATTGTTTAGGTAAAAAGGCAAGTAAGGACTTTCAACTATACTTTCAAAAGTAAAGTTAAAGAATTTTACCAGAAATTACAATACGGATATTTTCAAGTGAAAATTCAACCTAATACAGGAAGCCATTGCATAAAACCATGTTATAAAACTTATCTAATTACTGTTTTTACCACTTAGCTGCAATTAATGCAGTGCTTTTATAGTCTACAGTCCCTCTAATATCCCTGTAAAATTTGTTTGAAAATGCAACAGAATACTTTCTGCAAAGTAAGAACTCCGTGAAGTATTACACAGCTGTTTGGTGGCAGTCGTCTTCAGATAATTTCTACACCTATGTCTGTTTAATCTGATGCTTTAAAAAGTAAGAGTGATGGCTGTTCAAAAACAGGAGAGAAAATAAGTAGAGTAATGCGATATCCAGGCAGATGTTTTGGCAGGAGAAAATGTGAAATGTTTAATCCCTATTTATAAACAGTTGGCAAGCACCACCTTCAAATGAGTGTACTTCTGCAGACAGCTGCTTAATATCATAAAACAGGTAATGGGTAGTTCTGATACAGGAAAAATATCACATAGTTTCTATCAGAAACCAAAATGAAGGCAGACTAAAAGCAGTTAATATGTACTGTGTTGAGTAAAAAGGTTGAGATCAGAAGGATATATTTTTTAATACCTTGCGGAAATCTAAATAATGGGAATAGGCAAAATATAAAAAAAGATATATGTAAATAACAGGATAGTCTGAAGATACAAGGCTTGTATCTTGTGAGATAGGATTACACTGAAGCATAAATTCACTGAGAGTGTGGTTAATGAATGATGTTTGTATCCTGAACTACTCACAAATCTCATTATTTGTCTGAAAAGAGACTAGGGACAAAATAGTGGGTATATAGAGTAATCAAGTGTCCCCTGAGATGCACAGTAGCAAAGCCCACCCACAGCCCACCTACATGGCAATTAAAATGTGACTACACAGCAATGTTACGCATACCTCTTAGCAAAAGAAATATGGACAAAGCCAAAAATAATGGGGGGCAATTTTTTAAATATTGCTCTTATAAACTTAGAAAGTTGTTATAATAAAATGTTTTGTGTTACTGTGCATTTTCTGAAATATATAAAATCTGAAACTCAAATGTATGTCATTATTTACTGACTTCAGTCTTCAATGATTTGCCAGAAAACCACAAATTGTAGGAAGAGCAACTAAAAATATGAGGCAAAAATTTGGACAGTCTGCAATAATTAGGACAGTTGAAAGGTATGAATTGTTACATTGTACATAACACTACAGAACTACAGAAAATAAATCAATATATATTTTATTTACTTATTAAACCTTACAGAACTATGGAAAATGAATAAATCAAGATATATATTTTATTTACTTATTAAATTCTACACAACTATAGAAAATGCATAAACTGAATACACTCATGCTAATTATGTCTATACATTACATAACATTGCAATTAAATCATAATCAACCCTGCAGAATTACAGAAAATGAATAAACAGACTATGAATAAATTATGTTTAATTGAATAAATAAATTGCTTCAAATGATGACATTGCCTTTTGTTGTTTTCTTTTACCTCAGATCAGTAGGGTATAACAAGTGCAAGCATTTGTTATTAACAAGTCCTCCTGCACATGTTAGTCAAGAGAGGAACATCTGTCAGTCATGAAAGGAATGCCCTAACCTGAACGAATCTTGCTGGTGGTATTCTATTATAGCAATAACCTACGACGGTGTGGTATATTGAAGATTTACCCAGGGCTGGTGTGGTTTAGTCACCAGCGCAAAACCCAAGTGATTAAATAAAGCCAACCGTGGATAAATTTCAATATACCACAACCACGGAGTCGGTTATTGCTATTATACAATGACATTATTTAAGAAAAAAAATACTTCCTTTCTTAAATAATGTCTTTGTATAATGGTGCATTACTGTTCTTCCGCGGCTGGTGATATACTGCTTCCTTGTGTTGATGTACTGAGCATGCATATGGGACTTGCGTTCCCACACATACCCAGTACATCAATGCTTTGAAATGTAAGCAATGGAGAAAAGAAAGTCTCCATTGCTCCGTTTTTGTTTTTTAATTAAAAAAAACAAACTTTGGTGCAGTTTAGGGGTAGGAGAGAGACAGCAAGGAAGAAATACAAGGGATATCAGGTACGTGTGTTTAATTTTAAATAATGTACCTGATTTCCCTAGTATTTTGTCCAAACTGCCTCTCTGATATATCTGGAGTCAGGGCTAAAAATAAAATTTAAAACATTATACCAACGAAAAGAAGTCCGGATGATGGACCTTTTTCCATTGGCGTATTATGGGATTTACAACAGACTCGCTGGTTGGGATGGCCAATCAGCGTGCTCATTTTTGAATGCTAATGGCCAGTCATTGTATAATACACTATAATCAACAGTGGCAAAATTTAACATATGGGACTGAATAAGGACTTTTATAACTGTAATCCTCAACATTCTAAAGGATGGATGACTTCTATGTTTTTGTAACAGTGAAGATTATATCTTTCAGTGAACCGTTCAGCTGAACAGAGTATCAACAACACTTCTTAACATAATATAGTACTGTGCAACCTTAAAGTTATTAATTCCGGATAAGGTTTACTGACTGCAAAGTCCATTACATTGGGCAGTGGGGGTCTTGTTTCCTCATATAAAAAAAATAATAAACAAAGGCTATATCTCAAGGAAGCACCAAATTGGATGGATACTAGCAAACCCCATCCCAGCACTGCTCATCTCATGCAGACCTTACAAGACTGACTGCCCAGCACATCTACAATTGCCAGCAACATCATGAGAACAGTTCAAAATGATTGAATGAAACACTGACATTAAAATATACTCCTTTTCTATGAATCTAAGGGGAGGAGAAATTAAGGGTGTAGTAGACCCCCTTACAGGAACTTGAATGTGCACACATGTACGAAGAAAAATTACCTTTTTTTATATTATCATTTTAATCTAACATTAAGGCAAATTGAAAATTAGTCCCTGGCAAATATTTCCCCATTCCACAGTCACTAGTGAATGCACTTACCATGTGTCTCTTATTTGATTATTCTTATAAATACATAAAGTTATGTTGGAACATTACTATTATTTTTTTTATTTAACATAATATAACTGCATAATGCCACATAATCTACACACATCAGCTTTGTTGATCTGTCTTCTCCAACCTGTTTGCTAATGTAGTCCACCAACAGTGTAAACAACAATGGACTCCAAGCTAAGCCTTAATGCACTCTGAGAAGAGGAGAAAGTACAGAGAGAAGAAGAGAAAGTACAGAACTAACAACAAAAAAAAAACACCCGCTCTGGCGGAATCACAAAATCAATAGGCTGTATAACAGGAAGAAGAAAATCATAGCAAAAAAATAGGAGCTGCAGTGCCCAGCAGGATAAAAGCAGTCTTATCAAACTAAACAAACAACTCAGAGGACAAATAAAGTCTACCAAAACCAAATTTGAGATACGTTTGGCCTCCCAGGCCAAGGACAGCCACAAAGCATTCTTTAGTTATGTCTTCAACCTCAAAGGTAATACATAATTGTGTGCAGAGCTCACTGTAAGTAGAGCCACCTATTCTGATCCAGAAGACATAGCAAACCTCCCGGCTGATAAATTCACCTCCAAGTTTACCCCTCTCTTTCCCTTAACCTTCTCTCATGAAATATCATCAAATATAACTCCCCCACTACCACTAGGGAACAGGTCCTTAATAGTCTCTCTAAGACCAATAACACTTCATCAATGGGCCCAGACAATATCCCAGGATGCCTTATAAATAGCATGAAACATGACCTATCAGGGCCTCTGGAATTACTATTTAACTGTAGCCTCCTAACAGGTTTTACGCCTCATGAATGGAGAAAGGCAACAGTCATCCCTCCGCACAAAGGTGGGCCATCTACAGACCCTGGAAACTACAGACCCATAAGACTCACTAGCCTTATATGTAAAGCCATGGAAATCATTATGGAGATGATCAATAGAGATATAGTAGACCTCCAGGCACTGGACCCAACACAGTTTGGTTTCATCAAAGGCAGATCATGCCTACTCAACCTGGTGGACATTTTTGAGAAGGTCACCAAAACAGTGGATAAGGGCAAACTTGTTCACACTGCCTACCTTGACCTGGCCAAGGCATTTGGCATAATACCCCACTCAGGCATTGTTGACAAACTCAAGAGGTTAGGTACAAATCCATATGTCACCTGGTGGATAACCAACTGGCTCACAGACAGGACCCAGAAAGTTAGAATTGGGGAGTCCACCTCTACAAAGAGGCAAGTCACAAATGAAGTCCCACAGGGATCAGTCCTTGGACCGCTCCTTTTTGGCATTTACTTCTCAGAAGTCAAGACTAATGTAAGTGGTCTCTGGGTGACTAAATGTGCAGATGATTGCAAATTAGGAGCTGTGATTAAATGTCACACTGACACAAATGTTCCCCAGGAGGGGCTGACACAGACAAACAACTGGTGTCAGAGCCATGGACTAAAATTAAATGTCAAGAAATACATAGTAGTATCCTTTGGGAAGCCATCCATCCCTGGTAACTATCATATTGACAACACACCCCTTAGAGTTAACCCAGTAGTCAGGGACTTAGGGACACATATAGATAGCAATCTAGCCTTTGATCATCATGTGTCTACAGTGGTGAGGAAATCATTCTATGTTGCACAACTTATAAATAAAGGTAGGGCATCTAAGTCCAAGGAAGTCATTGTTCCACTGTATTCATCATTCATCAGACCTATTATTGAGTACAATGCCCTCTTTGGTATGTACCTAACTAGGCAAATCCAACAATTGGAATATCCACAGAGGTCAGAGGTTTCTCACTAAAAGAATACAGGGCATAAGTAAAATGTCCTATGCAGACCTCCTCAAGGCCCTATCCCTGTATTCTGTTTCCTACAGAATTTGAGGGGGGAGATCTATGCCTGGCATATAGGACATTGTCAGACCCCACTCTAATGGACCTCCTGCATATCCACAAAACAAATAGTACCAGAATTAACCATTCTAAAGACTTAAACCTTGCCTGTGATATAAATAGAACCTGGAGAGATAGGTATGTATCCCAGAGACTACCATGTCTATGGAAGAGGATCCCCATCCATGTAAAGCAGAGTTCCTCCCTAACCCAATTCAAGTGCAACTTGGACAATTGGATGGGAAACCAGAAATTCATCCTTGGTTTGGCACCTATGTCTCTAATGGACACAGGTAACCTGTAAATGGTTCATCTCCCAGGCCCATGCCTACACTTATCAAAGGTATCAGAACTTGTCAGAGATTTAGGATGCATGACTAGGCTTAAAAAGGCCCTTGTGGTCATTAGCCTAGTAAACACATATGAACCTATGAGTCCCACTGGGACCCCCTCTGTTTGTCCAAATGCTACTTATACTTGTGTCATTGGGTCCTTGTACATAGCTTGCACTACTTCTACCAATATTTCTGGGACTTGGAAACATCACAAGACTGTCCAAATCAAACCTTGTTGTACACTTTCTCCAAGTCTGAGAATGCCTAGTTGGACTTTTTCTTGCCTCTAGATTCTTCTCCACTATCTAACTACAAGCACTGGGTGAGTTCTGCTGCTTCCTAATCTGAATCTGAACTTCTCAGCTCACGCCTTACTTTCTTTGTATGCATTTATCAATCACTCTCTCCAGCACTTTCATGCAGTGTAACAGGAGTTTGATACCTCTGTACTGCCTGCAATTGTGAATATGCACAATAAGTATCAGGAAAATGGAAGTGAGATGATAATGATAAAGAACAGGGTAACCAAATTACAGTCACCTGTATCACTATATATGCATACATACATACTCAAACTGTAGTGTATCCTCACTAATGAATGAATATTAGCATACTGCTCAAATTCTACATACAAATTACACAAACACAAGAAAGTAATCATCATCTCATTCTTCCAGTGCTTAAGCTGACTGTCCGTCTGTGGCTCGAAGTTGTTCTGTACCATGCAAATCAATTGTTTGAGAAACTTTGACACAGTTGCCCAACATAATGCATCCGAAATTATCCAAGTGCAACTAACTCTGGGCAAAACTGCAATCCATATTGTAGCTTGCTACAGATCCCCCACCATGCCCCAGGATTCCCACTCCTCTTTTCTTGATATACTGGAAAATATTAAGGTTTAACCAAACACCCTAATAATGGGCGATTTCAACTACCCCAGAGTTAACTGGGAAAACTACTCATGTACCAACTCCTTCACTCAACGCTTTCAAGAATTCATAAACTCCAATGCCCTGGATCAACTTATCCACACCCCCACCAGGGGTGACAATATCCTAGACCTAGTCATTACCAACTTGAGTGACCGGTGTTCCATACCTGAAGTCAACTCCTTGTTGGTCAGATCTGACCATAAGCTAATCACCATAGATATCCACATCCTGCCCCCCCCCCCATTAAGGAAACCACTGTAAAAAATTTCTCCAAAGCCAAGTTCATGCTTCTTAAGACAGAAGTGGCAAACTTCATGACACCCATGCAGATGGACAATACAGTTACGACTGCTGAATCTTATACAAATGCACTCTATATGCACTTACACGAGTGCATGGATCGTGCTATCCCTAGCAGAACCAAGACGCTATCCTCCAAAAAGATGAAGCCAATCTGGTGGTCCCCTACTATAAACAAACTCTACAACAGAAGGAAGAAACTTGCAAAATAGAGTAAAATCCCATGAGTGGAGCAGCTCCCTATTCAGTCTCAGTAAGAAGCTGAGATCCCTCATAAAATCCTCCAAAGCCAGCTATGAAAACAAGATTGCCACTGACTCTAAGGCCAACCACAAAGCATTCTATAGCTATGTCAAGAATCTCAGCGGCAATATCCAGATATGCTCTGAGTTACAGCACAATGGCATGAAAATTATGGAACCAACTGATATTGCCAACATCCTGGCTGATAGGTTCAGTGCCAACTTTACCCCACCCCCCCACCCCCACCCCCTAAAGGGCCCATATCCATACCAGAATAATGCACTTCCCATGCAATCATAACTGAGCAGGTAAAAACTACGCTCTCACAAGCCCAGAACACAGCATCCATGGGACCAGACAACATCCCAGGCTGCGTTCTACACAAACTTCAGAACAAACTGGCCCCCCACCTAAGCACCATGTTCAATCACAGCCTCACATCAGGGTTTGTACCCACTGAATGGTGCACAGCAACAATTATACCACTACACAAAGGGGGAGCCACCACATACCCCAGAAACTATCACCCTATTAGCCTGACAAGCCTGGTTTGCAAGGCCATGGAATATATCATCATGGTATTCATAAACAAAGACATTGGTAACCTCCAATCTCTGGACCCCACCCAGTTTGTGTTTGTGAAGGGCAGATCATGCCTCCTGAACCTGATCGACTTCTTTGAAACAGTCACCAAAGCCATAGACAAGGGTAAGACAGTTCACACAGCCCATAGTGACCTCGCCAAGGCTTTCGACACCATCCCCCATTCTGGAATCATAGATAAACTCACTAAACTGGGTATAAATCCATATGTCACAAGATGGGTTGCCAACTGGCTCACTGCATGAACCCACACTGTAAAAATTGCAGACTCCAAATCTGACTTCAAACCTGTGACAAATGGACTACCACAGGGTTCAGTCTTGGGTCCTCTCCTGTTTGGTATCTACTTCTCTGAAATACAGGCTAACACAGAGGGCCTCTGGCTGATGAAGTTCGCAGATGACAGCAAATTAGGTGCCATAGTCGAGTCCCCAAATGATGTGGACATCCTACAGAAGGGCCTCACTGAGACTGATGCCTGCTGTCAGAGCCACGGCCTCAAGCTCAATACCAAAAAGTGCATTGTCATCCCCTTTGGTAAAAACTTGGTACCCATGAACTACCACATAAGCAGCAGTCCACTTAATGCTGAAGGTGTGATAAGAGACCTTGGGACTCAGGTGGAAAGTAGTCTCTCCTTTGATAATCACATTGCCACAGTAGTCAGAAAATCCTACGTGGACTACCTCATCATGAAAGGGTTCTCATCCAGGAAAAAAGAGGTCATTGTTCCCCTCTACTCTGCTCTCATTAGACCTATTATTGAGTACAACGCCCCTTTGGGAATGTACCTTATAAGACATCTGCAACATCTGGAAAAGCCACAAAAATACCTCACAAAGAGGATTAGGGGGCTCAAACAAATGCCCTATTCTGACCATCTCAAAAAACTCCAGCTTTACTCCATAGCATATTGCCTACTCTGAGGTGATCTCTGCCGAACATACACAGCTATGTCAAACCCAGAGCTGTTGGACATGCTACACCTAAGGAAATCCCAATTCCTCCGAGCTACATGCTCCAGGGACCTAAAACTTGTCACCACAATAAACAGAACATGCTGGAGGGATAGATTCCTGTCCCAGAGACTTCCCATACTCTGGAACAAGCTACCTATTCATGTCAAGCAGAGTTCCTCATTAGCACTCTTCAGGAAAAATCTTGATGAGTGGATGGGAAATAGGAAATTCACCCTGTGGATCACTTCTGTGGCTCTGCTTGACAGGGGCACAGGAAAATATCCTTCTTGGGTGGCAAAAGCCAGGGAACTTTATTGGCTAGGCTTACATAGGCCCTTGGGCTGATACCCTACTACCTACCTATGAACCTATGTAAGTGCTCTCACTGTGGACCACAGTGACAATTATACCTACCTAGGTTCGTGGGGATTGATGTATGTAGTCACTTTAGATTATCTCACCAGGAACCTGAAGATGACTGACTGTAGAGCAAGTATGCAGAGAGTCTCATCATAAAGCCACAGCTAAACACTCACATTTCTAAACCATTAACCTCAAACGAGACAAGATTAATCTGAAAGTGCACAAAGTACAGACCCAGACGCGTGCACACATACTCAAACAAGCAAATCCTCAATGAATTCCCACATCAGAAAACAAACTAAGTAACTATAATGTAATCATTGTAAACAAATAAAACTGGAAAAAAATAATCCAAAAAAAGGTAGAGGATGCCACTAACCACCTGCATGTCCTCTCTCACCACATCCATAAACCTTATCTTAGGCCTTCCTCTTTTCCTGTTACCTGGTAGCTTCATCCTTAGCATCTTTTTCCCAATATACTCAGCATCCATCCTCAGCACATGTCCAAACCAACGTAATCTCGCCTCTCTGGCTTTGTCTCCAAACCTTCCAACCTGGGCTGACCCTCTAATATACTTATTCCTAATCCTGTCCACCCTCGTCACTCCCAGTGCAAATCTTAACATCTTTAACACTGCCACATCCAACTCTAACTCCTGCCTTTTTGTCAATGCCACTGTCTCCATCCCATACAACATAGCTGGTCTCACTACCCACTTGTAGACCTTCCCTTTCACTCTTACTGGTACTCATCTGTCACAAATCACTCCTGACACTCTTCTCCACCCACTGCATCCTGCCTGTACTCTTTTCACCTCTCTTCCACACTCACCGTTACTCTGAACTACTGATCCCAAATATTTAAACTCGTCCACCTTCGCCACCTCTACTCCTTGTGTCCTCACCATTCCTCTATCCTCCTTCTCATTCACACACATATATTCTGTCTTAGTCCTGCTGACCTTCATTCCTCTTCTCTCAAGAGCATATCCATTACATTTTGATGATTTCTCATAAGTAAAAAGTTTCACTTAGCTGTAATATGCAGCATCTATCATAAATATGGTTTGCACAATGTTCTGGTAGTAGTACTCGTATTCTACTTCAAACATGACAATTTCCAAATAATTCCTTCAATAGACTTGGTCATATAGCCAATACCCATGTAATAAAGCATGAAGTGTGGGAGGGATGGCAGGAGAGGGGAGAACAGGAAGCAGATGTCACAAAATGGAAGGAAATGGATGCCACAGCCATAGTGGAAATATTGAATGTTTGCTGTCAGTGGCATAAAGACAGTCTGCAAGGCAATGCAGTGAGCAGGATGCAGCTCATTCATGTTGCTTACAATTGTAGTAGGTTTTGTTTGTTATGCTGGCAGGCAGCCAGATATCATAGGAAGACTTTCCAGGACTAATGTGTATGTGTATGAAGCACTTTATAGGTTCATAGGAAGGTACTAGGCTATCGGCCCTAGGGCCTATACAAGCCCAGCCAAAAAGGTACCCTGGCTTTTGCCACCCAAGAAAATTATTTTCCTGTGAACTGTCGAGCAGAGCCACAGAAGTGATCCCCGGGGTGAATTTCCTATTTCCCATCCAATCATCAAGATTTTTCTTGAAGAGTACTAATGAGGAGCTTTGTTTGATATAGATAGGTAGTTTATTCCAGAGTATGGGAAGTCTCTGGGACAGGAATCTATCCCTCTGCCATGTTCTGTTTATTGTAGTGACAAGGTTTAGGTCCCTAGAGCGTGTAGCTCGGACGGATTGGGACTTCTTTAAGTGGATCATGTCCAACAGCTCTGGGTTTGACATAGCTTTGTATGTTAGGCAGAGATCACCACTGAGTAGGCGATATGCGACAGAGTAAAGCTGGAGTTTTTTGCAACAGTCTGCGTAGGGCATCTGTTTGAGGCCAGTAATCCTCTTTGTGAGGTATTTCTGCAACCTTTCCAGTTGTTGTAGATGTCTTGTGAGGTACATACCAAAACAGGCGTTGTACTCCATAATGGGTCTAGTGAGTGATGAGTAGAGGGGAACAAGGACTTCTTTTTTTCTGGATGAGAAACCTTTTGTGATGAGGTGTGCCACGTAGAAGGATTTCCTGACTACTGTGGCGATGTGATTATCAAAGGAGAGACTACTGTCCACCTGTGTCCCAAGGTCTCTTATCACACTTTTGGTGTTAAGTATACTACCACCTATGTTGTAGTTCATGGGTACAGAGTTTTTACCAAAGGGGATGACAATGCACTTTTTGGCATTGAGCTTGAGGCCATGGCTTTGATACCAGGCAACTGTCTCAGTGAGGCCCTTTTGTAGGATGTCCACATTGTTAGGAGTTTCGATTATGGCTCCTAGTTTGCAGTCATCTGCGAACTTCGTTAGCCAAAGACCTTCTGTGTTAGCCTGTACTTCAGAGAAGTAGATACCAAACAGGAGAGGACCCAGGACTGAACCCTGTGGTACTCCACTTGCCACTGGTCTGAAGTCAGATTTGGAGTCTGCTACTTTCACAGTGTTTGTTCTGTCAGTGAGCCAGTTGGCAACCCATCTTGTGACATAGGGATGTATACCTAGTTTAGTGAGTTTATCTATAATTCCAGAGTGGGGGATGGTGTCGAAAACCCTGGCAAGATCTAGATAGGCTGTGTGAACCATCTTACCCTCATCTACGGCTTTGGTGACTGCTTCAAAGAAGTCTATCAGGTTTAGGAGACATGATCTGCCTTTTACAAACCCAAACTGGGTGGGGTCCAGAGTTTGGAGATTACCAATGTCTTTGTTTATAAGTTCCATGATGATACGTTCTATGGCCTTGCAGACCAGGCTCGTCAGGCTAATGGGGCGGTAGTTCCCGGGGTCCATGGTGGCTCCCTCCTTGTGGAGTGGGATAACTGTCACTGTACACCATTCAGCGGGCACAAAGCCTGAGGTGAGACTATGATTGAACATGGTACTTAGGTGCCAGTTTGTTCTGTAGTTTGTGTTGAACGCAGCCTGGGATGTTGTCTGGTCCCATGGATGCTGTGTTCTTGGCTTTGGAGAGTGTGTTTTTTACCTGTACAGCCGTGATTACAGGAGCTTTGCATTCTTCCAGTATAGAGATGGGCTCTTTAGGGGGTGAGAGGGGGGTAAAGTTAGCACTGAACCTATCTGCCAGGATGTTGGCAATATTAGTTGGGTCTGTATATTTAGTGCCATTGTGCTGTAACTCTGAGCAGATCTGAGTGTTGCCATTGAGATTCTTGACATAGCTATAGAATGCTTTGTGGTTGTCTTTAGAATCAGTGGCGATTTTGTTTTCGTAACTAGCTTTGGAGGATTTTTTCAGGGATCACAGCTTCTTACCGAGGCTGACCAGGGAACTCCTCCACTCATGGGATTTTACTCTCTTTTGCAACAGTTTCTTCCTTCTGTTGTAGAGTTTGTTTATGGCAGGGGACCACCAGATTGGCTTCCTTTTTTTCAAGGATAGCGTCTTGGTTCTGTTTGAGATAGCACGATCCATGCACTCGTGTAAGTGCTTATAAAGTGCAATTGTGTAGGATTCAGTAGTCGTAACTGTATTGTCCATCTGCATGGGTGTCATGAAGTTCACCACTTCTATCTTAAGATGCATGAAGTTGGCTCTGGGGAAATTTTTTTTACTGTGGTTTCCTTAATGGGGGGTCGGGGCAGGATGTGGATATCTAGGGGTAATTAGCTTATGGTTGGATTGGACCAATGAGGCATTGACTTCAGGTGTGGAACACCGGTCACTCATTAGAACACTTTCCCTACATGTGCATTTTTTTTTGAGGTTTTCATGAAATACCCATGAATGAGCTGTAGTGACCCTGAAGCAGAAGCTTTGCCAGAAGTGAAGACATCCACAGGAAAAAAAAAACAAAACTGAGAAACCAATAGTTTTGTATGTAGCTGTAGGCATGCATTACTTAGCTTTTAAACGTCAAAGATCCATCTGCATGCATGTGAAGAAGCTGATTTCATAGATAAGTTTAAGACAGGAAACACCACCCAACTTTAATCCATGAAAGCATGTTTCATAGGTAAGTACTAGATAATTAATCTGCAGACAATTACAGGCCTCGCCAAAAACGTCTAGCCTCAAACAGTGCAAAACAAGGCAGACCAGGGAAGAATGTGAGTCTGTCCATCCAATTATTTAGGTTTACTTGCTTGAAGTTTGTGCCAGAGCCAAGGAACATATTTGGATGTGAATCTATATAGCAAAATGTATTTTTTATCTCTTGATTAAGATTTGGTTCCTTTAGCTGGTTATCTGGGATAACATTCATTCAGAGAAAAATTAGGAGGTCAAATGGGGTCTGATTTTTTTTCTTCAAGGATCTTTCATGTCTTGAAAGGCAAGGCTCTAATCTCTCCAAATATGTCTATAAGAAACTGACTAGACAGATGAGCTGCCAGTCTTTCCTGATAAGCAAGATTTTTGCGGCCATCTTTTTAGTAATGCATGTCTGAGGTCTTTTCAAGTTGAATGATATGTTTAGACAAATGCATAACAAAGGTGCGTTATATTCAATAGCGGGCCCAATGAGAAATGTGTAAAGGAGAATTAAGACTTTTTTGCATCTAGTGGACACACTTTTGCAAATTGGAAGAGCCAGATAGAAGGCTTTCTGAGCTATCATGAAGAAATGATACTTAAACAATAAAGAAGTATCAATAAGAGTGCATAAATCCCTTCTGACACTGTTTATTGGGGGTAGGTCATCTATATGCTGTCTGAAATGTTTTTGTGTACCAAAACTAACTATGCAACATTTATTCACATATAATTTGAAACCACTATCCTTGAGCCAGTTTTTAACATGGTCTGACCCATGTTGGAGCAATTGTGAGTCAGTGGAAGATCGAATAGTAACACTCATTTTACAGTGGACTGCAAACTGGTCAGAAGGTTTGAGAAATAGATGTCAAATAGGAGAGCACCCAACACCGAACCCTGTGGTACACCACTGCTAATATTTTTGCTATCAGAAGTAGCACCTGTGCTTCTAACCACATGGTTTATGTCAACCCATTAGCTATCCCCCTAACAACATAAGGATTTACATTCAGATTTACAAGTCTGTCAATAATACCTGCATGGAGAGTCAAAGGTCTTGGCAAGGTTCAGAAATGCTGTATGTAGGAGGTCAAATGTTTTATTTTTCATATAAATTATAAAGTTAAAAAGGCAGGACCTTATTTTCACCCTGACAAACTGCTGAAGATTCAGGGCTGAGACATTTTAAATGTCCAGATTAATGAGATCTGAGATAATATGTCAAGTTTTTTAATTTCTCCAAGTCTTTTGGGTTTCTAATACCATGGCAGGAATGGACCCCATTCCTAAGTCAAAGCATGATTAAAGTTCATGAAATTAGTATTGTTTCAATCTTTGATGTCAGCCAGTAGTGCTCTACTCAGCACCCACAATGTACCCAGTAATGACTCTTTCTGCAGTTCGTATGGAGTTACATGTATTGGTAACATATCTAAATAAAAAATGTAAATTCTGTTGCTCATACTACTATTGGAACTGTCTGGGTATCTTTCTTCCACATTGCTCTCATTTCTGCTTGCAGATCATGATATTTTATGACTTTGTGTCTCTCTGTACACAAGACACTGTAGTCACTGGGTGTGACAATTTCAGTGATCAATGCTACTCTTGTCTTCTTTTCTTGGACTACTATATCTGGTTTTCTAGCATCTATCTTTTGAACTGTTGGTAACGGATCGTCCCATGTGATGTAGACTTCTTCATTTTCTATGACGCTTTGTGGCTCGTGTTTTCAGTGTTTTTCAGCCACTTCATTACCATAATGTTTGCACAATCCCCAGTGCAACAGTCTCGCCACATTATTATTACGCCTTTCAGTATACAGTCCTTCTACGATTAGTATGTCGCAACCAACAATGAGGTGTGCAACTGTTTCCAATTCGGTTTTACAAAACCTACATCTGGGGTTTAATGGACTTTATAAACCAACGTGTACACAGCCCACTATCCTGGGCCGCCAATATTAACCTTTCATCTCCTGGCTTGAATTCACCTCTCCTTAACCATTCCTGTGTTCGTTCCTGATCAACATGAGGTTCTTCCAGGAGTTTTCTATACTTGCAGCTATATTTATGCTTTTTCCTCATTTATTGCCTTTTCATCTGATCCTTCACCTTATATTCTTTCTTTTGTTTTTTGACACATTCAGTTGCTGCCTGATTTTTATCTACTTCTGGTTTGATTTCCATTCCTGCTTGACGCTGATAAGCTTCTGCTAGATTAAGCAGAGAAGTCATCTTAGATTTATTCTCCTCATGTTTCAAAACTTTCACTACATTTGGGTCTTGTGAGGTCACCAGATATTTGTGTAGCCCCACGATTGCAGATCTTTACATATAATCAATTTCAAGGAGGCCCATCCCTCCTTCGGAATGCGGAATATATAATCTTTTCATGCAGTGATTTTTCTAAATCACTTGGTGAGCATGAAGCATCCTTCTTGTTTTCCTTTCTAATCTGTCCAACACGTTTTGGGGCGAGTCAATCACTCCAAAACTGTAAGTTAGGATAGGAAGAGCAAATTGGTTTATAGCTTGGATTTTGTTTCTAATATGCTCCATGGCTTCACATATGAGGTTAGAGAAATTAATAGGTCTATAGTTACCAGGGTCCATGGCTGAATCACGTTTGTGCAAAAGCATTACATGTTTTTTCAGCTTCAGAAATGTAGCCAGTGGAAAGGCTTACATTAAAGAGTTTAAGTAGGGGTTCAGATAGGCCATATTTGGCACTGATAATCATGCAACATGGTATGTCATCAGGACTCGTGGATGATGTGATGCTCATTGTATTGACCACTGCTGCAATAGCCTAAGCTATATGATTGATATCCTGCCAAGGATATAACAGCTGGCCAGCTTCCAAAGTTTCAGGGCACCTTCCATGCACCAAAACTGTAAGGAAGCTTAAGCTGAGTTGACTAAAAGACAAGTAAGGATGCCTAGCCCTTTAGAACTTTACTACTACTGAAGGGTATGCTACTCTGATGTTTCTGGGGATCGGCAGTCGTCTTTTGAAATTCCTTTGCTGGGCAGATGAATTCCATTTGGGGTAAACATTTGTTATAGAAGGAATTTCCAGAACCTGAACCAACTCCTCTAGTTCTGTTAGCTTTTGGAGGATTCATGTTACTGCCTGCAATTTTCCTGACAGTCAGCCATCTGCCCCTAACAAGGCAGAGAGGTTGTGTAAAGTTCCTTAGTCTTCTAAGTTTTTATACACTCTTCCCAAACCTGATCCAGCAGCTATAAATTTAGTTAATCCTTCTGCTGGTATACAGTTAATTCCAATCCAACGATTTCTGATAAAGATGGGAAAATTATTGATAAGTATAGGGGAAAAGTATATGCTTCTGTAACTTTGATTTTTAAAATTTTGAACTATCAGATCGATATTTTAAGGTTTGTCCTGACTAATTGTAAAAGTATGAGAAATGTTTTGTCTGCAGTTTCTTCTTGTGAGGAAAAGACTGCTTTAAATAATTTAATTTCTTGTATTGTTTGAGTCACTCCTCATAATGTACAGTTTGTGTGAGACTCTGTTAATATTTCTTTAAGGGCTATGGCCACTGGGATGACTTGATCGACAGACTTCGATGTTTTGCCAGAGATGGTCTTCATCTGTCATCCCTGGGATTTCGGATACTGGCCAAGATGCTTGCCACCCCCATAGTGCCTTTTTAGGCAATGTCTCAAGGACAAAATTCCTTATGTAAGAAGTGAACTCCATCTAAGAACAACCTCAAGGTTTTGCTGTTAAAAGCTATGAGTCTTAACATGAAACTGCATTCACCGGAAGCAGTCCTCACCTTGGAAGACAAAGGCATTTGTGCAGTCATGGAGACCTGGTTCAAGGCTGTGGAGAGCACCCCAGCCATATTGGGATACACCTCCTTCCACACGTTCAGACCACAAACTGAAGGCATGAAAACTAAAGGAAGTGGTGTATCAATATTCCCATTAAAGATAAATACACCTCCAGATTGGGCAGCATGATTCCCTGGAGATACTTCAGGTGCAATTAACTGTTGGTACGACACCTATTCAAGTCATTGCCAGCTACAGGACTCTCTCTGTGAATCAGGACACACACTCTGCCTATTTGTATTTACTAGAGTCTATCAAGATACATCCGAACACCATGGTTTTGGGTGACTTTAACTACACATTCATTGACTGGGGAAATTACTCGTGCACAGACTCACTTGCCCAAAGATTCCTTGAATTCATTAACTCCAGTGCCCTGGACCAGCTAGTTGACACCCCCACAAAGTGTGCCAACATTCTGGATCTGGTGCTTACCAATATGGGGGACTACTATATCATTCCCATTATGAGGTCTTCCCTGGTCAGGTCTGACCATAAATCAGTCTCATTCGAAGTTACTATCACAACTGACCTCCCATAGCACCAAGTAAACTAAAAAAAACTTCTCCAAAGCAGATTATAACCTCTTACAGGATGGTATAAATAGCTTCATTGTACCTCCCCCTCACATGCAACTGGCAACTATGTTGAGTTCTACAGAAATGCTTTATACAAACGCCTGAACAACTGCATTGACTTGGCCATACATGATAGGACCAAAACAAGCTCCTCAAGGAAGAGTGAACCTGTCTGGTGGATAACTACCATCAACAGGTTTTACAAAAAGAGGAATAAATTGCTGTGTAAGAGTAAGAGGGAGTGAGCCCTAAACTGGAAACACTCCCTCCTGAACTTAAACAAGCAAATAAAACTTGTGAAGTCCTCCAAAGCTAACTACGAATCCATATTAGCTTTCTCAACTTAGGGCAACCATAAGGTGTTCTTTAGTTAAATCTATAACCTAAAAGGAAAGGGCCAGATATATGCTGAACTGGTGGCTAATGATGCCACATATACCAAGCCTGTGGACATTGCTAACCTGTTAACATACAGGTTCTGTGAAAACTTCACTCCCCTGTCCCCACCACACATCCCTACCACCTGTCCTCTATCTTGTATCTCTAAAGAGCAGGTCATGAATGGCCTCTCTATGGTTTAAAAACACAGCATCCATGGGACCTGATAACATCCCAGGCTGCATCCTACATGGGCTCAAACAGGAATTAGCAATGCCATTGGGTACTCTTTTCAGTCAAAGTCTAAGCACTGGCTTTGTCCTAGCTGAATGGAAAAAGGCCACCATTATCCCTTTACACAAAGGTGATGCTTCCACTAACCCCGGGAACTATAGACCTGTTAGCTTGACTAGCCTTATCTGAAAGGCCATGGAGAGAATCATCATGGGCCTTATCAACAAAGATATTGGTAACCTACAAACACTTGACATTACTCAATTTGGATTTATCAAAGGGAGATCATGCCTGTTAAACCTGGTGGACTTCTTCGAGACAGTCACCAAGGCCCTTGATGAGGGGAAATCTGTGCATACAGCCTACCTAGACTCAGCCAAGCCTTTTAACACTATCACCACTCAGGCATTGGCAAACTCACCCAGCTAGGTATCAACCCGTCTATCATTAGATGGGTCAGTAACTGGCTCACTGATAGAAGCCATATAGTAAAAATAGGGGAATCCACATCCAACAGCAGACCTGTAACCAATAGTGGTCCATAGGAATCAGTCCTGAGACCTTTACTGTTTGGAATCTTTTCCTCTGAAGTGCAAGCTAAAACTAAAGGTCTGTGGCTGACAAAGTGTGCTGATGACTACAAACTGGGAGCAGTCATAGAATCTCTAAATAATGTCAACATCCTACAAGAGGGTCTTACACAAATAAATGACTAGTGCCAAAGTCATGGCCTTAACAAACCCAATGCAAAAAATGTATTATCACCCCTTTCAGTAAGAGTGATGTTCCTGCTAACTACCAGATTAATAAAAACATCCTAAGTATGTACTCAGTGGTGACAGACCTGGGCACACAGGTTGACCGCAACCTTAACTTTGATCACCATGTCTCCACAGTGGTAAGAAGGGCATTCTATGTTGCTCATCTCATTAGCAAGAGCATTGCCTGTAAAAAAAAAGAAGTTATAACTTTCCTGTACTCTTCCTTCATCAGGCCAGTAATTGAGTACAACGTCCCTTTTGGTATGTACCTTTCCAAGTAGCTGCAGCAATTGGATAGACCACAAAGATTCCTCACAAGGAAAATTCAAGGTCTTCAGCATCTGTCCTATGAGGATCATCTGAAATCACTGCCACTTTATTTTGTTTCATACAGACTACTCGGAGGCGATTTCTGACTTGCATATAAAGCGATCTTTGACACTGCTTTAGTGGAAATGCTGCATATCCATAAGTCAAGTGGTACAAGGGTTACTTGCTCTAATGGCCTTAACCTGGTATGTGACATTAACAGAACCTGCTGGAGGGACAGATTTGTCTCCCAGAGGTTACCACACCTTTAGAACAGACTCCTGCTTCATGTCATGCAGAGCACTTCATTGGACCTCTTCAAACACAGTCCGGATGATTGGATGAATAACTGTAAATTCACCCCAGAGGTTCCACCTATGTCTCTCTTGGACAGGGGTGATAGGTGCTGATCATGGAAATAAGGCTAGGCTTGTAAGGGCCATAGGATCATTAGCCTAGTAACCTCCCACGATCATGATCCTATGGTACTGTTTTGTGGAGGTTTGCCTGGCTGCATTCTCAGAACCTCCCAGATGATATTAAAAATTAGATTGTAAACTCTACTTCAAGCAGACATTTAGTTTTTGACCCCTCTGCTGAAGGCATGATCGAAAAGTGTGATGAAAGGGGTAAGTTGATACAAGAAATCTCAAAGATTTATCAGCCCTGCTTTTCCAAATTTTTCAGGGAATTCTCTAACTCCTTGTCCAGTTTTGGTAAGAAACAAAATAGTCTCAAAAAATGCAAGTAAACAGTTGTTTTAAGAACAAATGGCAAGGGGGTTCCAAAAAGAATTCTACAAACTTCCAAAGCCAAGGAAACTCCTGTATGGCAGAATGACTATTTAAGAGATTTTGCTCCCCCAACCCTGGCAGCCTTTGTTTTTCCTTCCAGAAAGTCTGAATCTCCAGTTTTCTCTTTAGGAACAGATAGTTCCAGACAAATGGGTTCTGAAGATCATTCTTCAAGGCTACAGATGGCTACGAGAATAAATTCTTTCTTTCCAGGGGTTAATTCCTCATCCTCCAGACCAGACTCTTTTGTTTTCACCTGTATATTGTGTGCTGTCCTAGGGAGTGATAGAACCAGTTCTCTCTTCCCAGGTAGGAAAATAGTTTTATTAAAGATGTTTTTAATGCCAAAGAAAGAAAATGCTTGGAGACCAGTTCTGGATCCTTCTTTCATGAACCCATTTGTAATGGTGCCCATGTTCAAAATTATGTCACTTCACAACCTCTTACCTCTTCTGTTTCATTTAAATTTCCTGATAACACTAGATTTAAAAAAAAATGCTTATCATTACATTCCTATTCATCCAGACGTCATGTGTTTCTTAAAGTTGTGTGTGTCTGTATCACATTATTAGTTATCTACATTATCCTTTGGACTATTTACTCCACCAAGAGTGTTAATAAAGTGTCTAGCTGCAGTTATAGCTCATTGCAGGCAACAGAGTATCCACATTTTCCCATATTTAGACAACTTGCTTATCTTTTGCATTGTATTTTTCAAAGTAGTGGTCATTACCCTAATATACACCAATACACTTATTAGGAATCCCTCTCTTGGGTGGGAAGTGTCTTATACAAGCTGAGTTTCCAAGATAACATTCAAAAGTCTTTCTTAACTTCTTATCACAGGATTGAGTTTTTGGGATGTCAACTAGACACCACATTTTAAAGAGCTTTTCTTCCACAGAAAAAAAGAGGTCTATATCTAGAGTTTCCCACTCAGACTTTGTTCATTGTGTGGGAATACCTCAAGATTTTAGATCTTGTGGCTTCAGTGATTCTCATGATACCAATGGCAAGGCTTCATATGAGAAAAGTACAGTGGTACCTGAATTTCCTTTGGTCCCAGCACCAACACCCTTTATTTTTTCAAATTCCATTGCTGGGGTTTGTCAGAAGAGAAATCACTCAGTGAGACAACAGATATCCTAAAATCCAGGTCTCCTTGTCCCACTCTGTCCCAAAGCAGCCATTTACCCCAGATGGCTGGGACTCTGCTTGGGGAGCAATTTCAAAAGTAGCAGATGCCACTCCCTCCCCCCTTGTTTTTTGGTATGTCCTTTTAGGCCAGAGTGTGGTTATTTTTTGTTCTTGCTAGCATTGTCCTTTCAGGATTCAGCATGTCTGTCTCTCTTGGCAGGAAAGCTCTGAAAGGCTTGGCACTCAAACTTGTCTTTAGTGAGCTCTGCTCAAGCTGCCTGACTGTTTGAGCATGTGGAAGGTGCCCTGAAGCTTTGGAACATAGCCAACTGTTATGTCGTTGTCAGGATATAACTCCTATGGCTAAGGCTACATCAACAGTGATTGTTTCAGCATCTACTGTTATGGTAAGTTCAACTTACACAACTGTACTTTCCTAGCTTTTAAGTGTAATGAAAGAGTATGGTTGGGATTGTGGTATCTGCGGACAATCTACAGCTGTGGGTGGCATACAGTTTGCACTAAATTTGTCAGCTAGGATATTAGCTAATTCCTTTGGGTCAGAGTGTGCAGTATTTTTATTCTTTAAGACAAGTAATTCTGTTTCTAAGGTACCTTTAAAATGCGAGACAGAATTCACATTATTACAGTCTGTCAAAAATTTAGAATAAAATTTCCAAAAATGAACTCAGTACACATTCCCATACATTTTTTTCAAGTACAACAAACTTTACTTCATTAACTTATATGCAGTCAAATTGAGCACTCCTTTTTTCCACATCCTTCCTTAAATATTTTGATCTTACTTGACTGCTCTACACCTCAAATATTTTCCTTAGGGAGAGGAGTATGCTAAATTTGATAACAATCCCCAAATTTCACCAGCCATGACGACCACTTAGAAACAACCTTACTCTTTGTTCTTTCATTCAGCTTCCAAGATTTCTTTCTTGATGCTACTTGTAGTAAAATAGACAATTATTCAGACTCTGCCTGTTTCCTTAACCTGAGTCATCTAAGATATATATATATAGATAGATAGATATAGCCAAATACATCCTTTGAGGCAAAATATTATTTAAGAAATCCCTCATTTTTATTTTCTATCTAACTGGTGTAATTAAAGAGTATATGCCTCTATGATCCATCTTCTCCTGCATCACACCGCCATCATAATTTTTAAAACAGTCTGCAGTAATGTTTGTTTCTAGAGGACAGAGTGATGAAATGGCTCATAAAATTAGAGATGAACTGTAAATAATGGACATGTTTCTTCTGGAAGCTATTGCAGTCAGCAGTACAGCATGTTCCAGTCAAGACGGGCACACAAGCATTTAAAATGCTTGTAGAAATATTTTACGTATGTATACACATACATTTGAATACGAAAATACTCAGCTAATTCACATTTTTTAGAAAACAAACAGATCCACCCTAACATATTCAATAATAAAGAAATCAAAATGAACCAAAGAGTTGGCATATCCCATCCACATATCAATAACCACATCCTCCACACAGTAAAGAAACTTGTAAACTAATACATAAAACCAATGCTGTAAAACATTATATTCCTGAGTCATAAAACATTGCATCAAAAGTACAACAAATACATATTCATGCCCATTTCTTTCTCAATATACATTCACAGTACAGCAGCTGAAGTCAGTGACATACCTCTCAACCTGGAGACATCAAAAATTGGGACAAAAGCCCACAAAAAGTAGGTAGAATTAGCCAAAAATCGGAACCCTGATTAACATAAAATTTGCATACATAATAAAACAACTCCGCCCACTCTGGTGGAATTGTGGGATATTGATATTCAAATGATAATTGAGAAAATGTTCCCCTTTGAAAATGCACACCCTATACAGATAAAACACAAGAACACATTAAAACGACACTGGAACCCACATTTAAAGAAAATGCATCTGGTCAGTGGCGAATAAAGTTTACCTTTGTGCTATTTTCAAACCATATACCTCTTGTACACATTTTTATGACCAAATAGACATAGTGTGTTCTTTAATTCACTTTCCTGATTGTGTTACATTTTATTCCTTGTATAATACAGCATCACTTGTTGGAGCATGTTAAACTTGTTGTTTTGAACATTTTTTCCTAATAAGCAATGGAACACAACATATGAACCAATTATGAAAAAAAACATTTCATAACATTTCAACCATAAAAAGGCCACTCAATATCAGACAATATGCACATTCTCTGCAAAAGTAAAAGTCATCTGAATAATTCTAGATTAAAGAGATCTGTAACTAATGAAGAGGTTGTTGTTAGCAAACAACTTTATATTTTAGTGTTTCATCTACAAATTCAGTGTCTGCTACCCTTGAAGAATAAATTGCTTAAGTTACATTAAAAAAAATGGTAAACTGGCAATATTGTAGTTGGAAATGGATGGCAAACAGACAACAGATTCATAGTTACTAGGCTCGTCATCCAAAGGAGAACATACCAGGACTGCACCACACCCACCTCCTTAAAATACAACATAGTATCAGCAATCCAGCTACATGGTGAGGGTGTAGAACCAATAGCCTTCTGCATCAAAATCAAGTATGCTACCCTGTTGTGCTACTAACACTGCTTTCAAATTCTGTAGCACAAACAGTGATGACCATTTGCTAAACAAAACAGATGCACTTTAAGCAGACTTAGCATGAGTAGCAATAAATTTCTCTTCCTTAGAAGATCACACAGTTCCTTGAAAATGCACTTTGAGTGCTCTGGTAGGTGGTGTAGAGGATTCAGGCTCTTGTCACCTGTAATTAAGGTACAGGATTTGACCCTGAATAAATTAACTAATCTGACACCCCAAATTTGGTCATTTTACACACATATATGTGTAGGTGAACTATACAGGAAAAAGCATGACAGGTAAGAACTGTGTTTTGACATAAAAAAGCAATGAGTCTAAAAATAAATTAAGAGAGTTCACATGGGTATACTTTCAACTTGTTATACTGGATTTATTTAGTAATGCAGTTGTGGAAGTAATAAAATGTTGTGTCTGCCATATTAATTATGCAAATATATCTTGACCAAAGCAATTATTTTGTGTGTGTGTGTGTGTGTGTGTGTGTGTGTGTGTGTGTGTGTGTGTGTGTGTTAAAATACAAAATGCTCCGTTGTTATCAGAAAAAAGTGCAACCTATGCCTTTTAAACCTCATTCCTCCTTTGTATGTATTATTCCCACATTTCCCATGTTTTTCCTATGTAGTTTGCTCCTACACTTTTCTAAACATCTCAGTTTAAGTTGTTTTATCTGTTACTATATTCACTACTTCCAGTATATTGGTTCAGATTTTGATTTCCATTTTCTAGTAATTGCTTTTTTGGCAGTCACCATTATTAGACACATCAAGGCCTTACCATGTCTAGAGAATTCCGATTCTATATCACAGCTCAGAAAAATCATCTCCCTCATCAGACCAATCTGTCCACCCAGCAGCTTCGATAGTGCATCCAGCAGGGAATTCTTAAAGTCTGTCAATTCACCACACTCCCAGAAAATAAGTTCTCAATTACCTGTTTCTTCCTTGCCACACCTCCAACATTTGCTGTCTACTTGAGGAAAAATTCTCTGGAGTCTGCTAGGGGTATAAAATATCTATGTAAACATTTCCAAGAAAAAATCCTAAATCTTCTAGATTTGTTGCATATTTGGGAGACATGCATATATCCTCTCATTGTTTCTTTGTGAATTGCTTATCCAGTCTTTCTTTCCAATCCTTTCTAACCTCCACTGATTGATTCTTTTAGTTATGCAATATTTTATATGCTGTATTAATTATTCCTTTTTTAATGGCAGCTTCTGTTTTAGATTCTATTAAAAACTCTACCAGTGCTGGTCTTTCATTTATAACCCCCCTATTTCTTTCTCTTTGCCTAACTCTACCAGTGCTGGTCTTTCATTTATAATCTCCCTATTTCTTTCTCTTTGCCTATACTCTGATATCAATCTCTGACCTGCAGTTCAAATAAATTCTTGGCGTCTTCCCATTCTATCTTCTTTCCCTCTCTAGTTATTTGCTCCCAATACTTTGGTTCATTTGCCAGTTTTCTCCAATAAATTCCAGCCCCCTCTTGCCTATTGTCCATATCCCTAATTGCAGTCATTCCTATCAGCAAAATCTCCTTTCTCCGTTCCCATGTTGGTTTAGCTCTTAGAATACTTTCTGCTACTTTATGGATATAATATTCCATATGGTTATTGTTATTTTTCTTAAAGGCCTGCATCCAAAATCCCAGTCTCTCCTTGTTTTTGAGCTTCCCTCTGATGAATGTGAGATCTGGATAAAAACTCACATTGCATTCTGAATCCAACTACTTTCACTTGGTTGTAACCACTGCAGGAAATGTCTCCTCACATTAAATATGTTCATCAGTGTGCCTTCACAAAGGCAACAGAGAGAGCAAATGGAATACATATATATTTTAAGCAACATTTCTTGTTTGTTCAAGCCCTCTGAGAGAGCTATAATTCAAAAATGTAGCATACCAGTCAGACACTCTCCAAACTCTTCATCCTAAGAAGCATTTCTTGCTGGACAACAGGACACGTGGTGTAAAACAAATTTGCATGTTTTTTCTCCTTCACTTTTGCAAGTCATCACGAGTTTAATTTTTCAGTTTGGGCCAGCTTTGACAAAACAATACTGACTTTATATTATTTACTTCAAGCATTTAAGAATGGCCATCCATGAATGCACTATAACATCCAGTTGCAAACATCTGGCATTTAACATTTACTACCTTCCAGGGTCACTAAACTGCCTTTCTTTAGAACAGGAACAGCATTCCATACATTAAAAAAAAAATACATAACAGCTAAATTACAAGGTCTGTTTCCAAATATAGGTATTCTGCAATGAAATTTTATTGGCAACTGAACCTCAAAAATGTCCTACTTAACCTAATTACAATGACAAGACCTCCCCCTCCCTCAGTGCATATACACACACACACACACACACACACACACACACACACACACACACACACACACACACACACACAAACATGCATATAGATATTTGCACACAAACTAAACTACGTATATATATATATATATATATATATATATAGAGAGAGAGAGAGAGAGAGAGAGATTTACATCTATCTATACATACATCTCTATATATGAAAACCAAACTTATTGCAAGTGAAATGCTCTTTGCTTGAATGAGCAGACTGCAAACAGTCCAAAAGAAAAAGGCTTCCATCAATCAAAATCATTTACCAGACACTCTATTATTGACCACTAGGCTAGCAGACTACAGTTTCGCCCTAAACGGGTGTTGTCAATGCTAAGCAAACTGAATATCACAAAAGTTAAACAGTCAACAATAATTTGACCTCCTGATCATGTGACTAACAAATTTAACACACAATCAAGCTTGATAGCATCATTTCATAAATATATTAAAAAATTCACATAAACAGACACTTTCAGTCAATAATAAATTGTAGAAATTAGTAAATAGTTGTATAAATTTTAACTTTTATAATTTGTTAAATCCCAGATATTTTTTTTTCAACATTTATGGCTTAACCTACATTGCCATCTCATTGCTAAGTGGGGAAATGTATACTCTGATTTATCACCATTAAGCTTGTTCCAATAATTTATTTAGTCCTGGGTATATCATTGGGATCTATTTTAAAACATTGAGTCTGGGCTATGTCGAACCACCATTCATCAAGACTACATCACTGAATTCTCACTACAAGTGACGACATTATTGAAAATCTCTCTCTTGATATATATATATATATATATATATATATATATGTATACATATATATATATATATATACACACACACAGATTTAAACACACATGACTATATTTATTTATTGACATTTGATTAATGGGAAAGTCAGGACTGGGTAGGTACCCATTTTCAGTGGAGGCTTGAAGATAAAAGCTCCAAAGTTCTACAAAACATTTTAAGAATAATATAAGTTTACAGTCTTTAAAGATAATACCAAAACAAATGTGGTTTAATGAATTATACCAGATTAGACATAATATGAAAACATTGGTTAAGATTAGATACACGTTATACAACAATGATTTAATAGAGAAATTTTAGACGGTTTATAGAAAAATTAAAGGTAAGTTAGTATAATACTAACAGGAATTGTAATACAAAGTGAGAGAGACTTAAAAGAGACTTATGGTATATTTATAGAGAAAGCCAGGGGACAGAAATTGATAGAAGTAGGGAAGTGAGTGAAGAAGGGACAGTAAGGAGATACGGCATGAGTATATATTTGTCTACATTTAGGGATACAGTTTATTCTGGTGTTGAGCAAGAACAGAGCCAGCGTTTGGCTAGGAAGTCTTTCAGAATGGTTTTGAAGGATGGAAGGGAAGGTATTGATTGGCTGGGGAGGGGGGTAGCAGTTTGAGAGCTGTGAGTACAAATTTGAAAATCCTAGCTACACCCCTGGATCTGATGGATAGAGAGAAGGAGTTCCAGGCCTTACCACCATGGTACAAGTACAGACAGTATCTAGCAGATGTGATAGGTTTATGGACAGGCAGGAGTTTTTGGTCATTGGATCATAGTTGGATATCAGTCCTTGATATGGAAGGCAATCTCTAGCCTGCAGGCCAAATATATGCTTGCCCCCTTCTCCTCTTTAATTATTTGCTCCCAATACCTAGGTTCATTTGTCATTGTTATCCAGTAAATTCCAGCCCACCTTCCCTATTCTCTGCACCCCTAATTGCAGTCATCCCTATTAGCAGAATCTCCTTTCTCTATTCCCTTGTTGGCTTAGTTCTTAGAACACTTTCTGCTACTTTGTGAATATAATATTCTGTATGGTTATTGTTATTCTCCTTAAGGATCTGCATCTGCATCCAAAATCCCAGTCTCTTCTTGTTTGTTGAGCTTCCCCGTTTCGTCTTCATCCCCTGCCACTTTGAATTATAGCTTTCTGCTTGTGCTATGTATAGGAGCCTTAACTGTGTAGTTCTGAAATACCCCTTCAAAGCAGGTAATCCCCAAACACTTTGTTCTATTAGAAGGATCGACTTATCCCACTGACTCTTGCCCTACCAGCACAATTTTGATTCAATTTATATTCATACATATACCAGTACAATGTTGATACAATTTGACGTGCTGGAGGGACAGATTCATCACCCAGAGACTCCCTACACTATGGAACAGAATCCCAGTCCATGTGAGGCAGAGCCCCTCACTGACTCTGTTCAAGAGAAATCTTGACGAGTGGATGGGAGATCGTAGGTTTACCCCGGGAATCATCTCTGTATCACTGCTGGGCAGAGGCACAGCAAACTAATGGGTATAGTATTCTCATCCTAAGGGGTGGTGAAAGCCACACACACTCTGGCTAGGCTTATAAATGCCCTAGGGCAGATAGCCTAGTATGAACCTATGAACCTATGAACCTATATCCATACATTATATCAAAATATAGTTTTATTATCATTACACAAGCTGACAGCAGCAAGAGCAACCTTGCTCTACTCTGTCTCTCTAGTCAAATGGTTAGAGGTTTGATCTGGTCCACGGGCTTAGATGGATAAAACTATTAATGCATGCCAGAGAACCAGTGTTAGACCAGTGACATGGACACTGGGGATACTGAGTGGGTAAGGATGGGAGTGAGTGTCTGATGCCAGGTCATGTAGCCAGTGGAGAGAACTAGTGTAGATTTAATGGAATGGCAGCATCTGTTAAATTTGATAAAGTCTGAGCTGTAAGTGATATACCACCTGATCAGGAGGATGTACATGTATGGCAGCCCACCTGCTCCTCCAAAAGGCATCCATTACAGAACATGAAAGGCTACCACAGGATGGTGGGGGTTATATTCAGTACATTGTGGTGAGTTTGTACCTTGCAAGACAAGCGCTCCAAATCCCCAAATTGGGATGTCTATTTTTTTTAATAAGGCAACATGCAATACGTTTTTTTTTTTTTAATTTGGGAAGATGCAGCTTGGCAATCCTATAAATTATGCAATAGCTCTAGAGCTCTCAAGCTTTACCTCCAAAATTAGAAACAAAGCAATAAATAATTATTGAAGAAGACTCCATATAAGGAATATATTTTTTAAATACTGGTGCTATTAACTTTGAAAGTGTAAGGATGTGAGGTAACATGCATACATCAGAAGTAAAAGTAGTCTATAAAGGTAGTGACCACAGTTTCTCAGAAGGAATTCCAGTTTCACAAGGAAAACAGCAGAATTCTGTGGAAAATGTAAAGATATCCTGAAAAATTATGGACGCATGAAAGGTATGCTATGAGCTATCCATAACTTGTTTAACACCCAAACTCCCTAACTCCTAACCCCCCTAAACAGCCACCTCTTGTTTACCACTGTGATATAAGATTGTGACAAAAGTGGAAGAACACACAGCCCAATAATATATTTTAGTTTGCTCCTGTCATTCACAGCCAGCACTTTCACTCAAATAAAAGTTAAAATAAATACAATTAATAAAAAAAAAAGTTGTACCTTCCTGTGGAGGACAGTTTGTACTGTTACCACTGCCTACAAATAAGGCTGATGTCTTGCTAGTAAGGGAAAAGGTACACCTAAAGATAGTAGCATCTGATCTGCCCTTTCTCTCTAGTCAGATGGATATACACTGCCTGTTAATCTATCCACATTTTGTGCCATACATTGCATTTTAACTTACTTCTGTTACTCCTAGCTACCTCTCCCACACCAATCAAGGATGACAACATGAACCAAAAAATGACTATTTTGCTGCTGTCTGCAGTTTATACTGTTACCACTGCCCACAGATAAGTTGGGTGTCCTGCCAGTATTGAAATTAAAGATAGCTGAAAGGGAAAAGGTACCCCTCATTATAGGGGCACCTGGCCGATGTGCCTCTAGGCAGTAGCTAGAGACTTCATGGTAATCTGTCCTTTTGTGGTGACAAAGCTACTATTACTCAACAGGCAGATCCACCATTCCATCACTGTCAACCTAGTTGCATAAGAATTAAGGGAAAAGCTAAAAATAACTTGTGATAATGTCCAAAGATCATGAAAAGACTTCAAATTGTACAGTTATATACTTAGAAGGGTGCTAAAATAAAAGGATTTCATTAGCATGCCTTTTCCAAAGGCTTTGAAGTCTGAACATCAAATGTCTGTAAGGGAAAAAGACATCCCTAAAGACAGGTGCATCAGCTCCTTTCCACACTCTAGTGAAATGGCTGCTGCTCACCTGTTAATCTTTTTCCATGTGGCACTGAACACTGACAATGGAAACAACTCTTTTCTTCATTTGCTGCTGTTACTGTGAGGCAACCCCTCCCCGTTTCTAATCTCTGTCATGCACACCTCAGAAATGCTCAGATTTTTGCCTCATACTTTTGGTCTGTTCCTCGGAAAAATTGTGTTTTTCTGGCAAACCACTGAAGATTGAATTTGCCAAATAATAAATAATGACAGCCATTTGAGTTTCAGACTTCATAGCCTTCAGAAAATACATAGCAATACAAAACCTGTTATTCTAACAACTATCTAAGTTTATTGGAGCAATATTTAGAATCTGTCCCTATTTTGGGGCCTTTGTCCTCCATTATTTTTGGCTTTGTCCAGATTTCTTGCTCAGAGAGGTTGAGAGGTATGCCATCATGAGAAAATAAATAAAAAAAAGACTGCCTCACTGCAGGACAACTTTCACTCTACTACTGCCCGAAAACAAATTTGATGTCTTGCCAGTATTAAAACAAAAGATCCTTGCAAAGGAAAAAATATCCCTGAAGAGCAGCATGCCTGTTCCTCTCTGTGCTTCTAGTCAAATGGTGGGAGATCACCTAGCAATCTGTTTGCAAGCATTGATGAAGAGTGAGAAAAATGCCAAAAGAAAGAGATTCTGCAATTTGCTGCTACCCCATAGTTGAAGGGAGTGATTTTAAATACTGCTCTTACATATTCAGAAAGATGTTAGAATAACAGCTTTTGCATTAGAATGCATTTTTAGAAGGATATGCAGTTTGAAAATCTAATGTCTGTTATGACTTAAGAGGATGGAATCCTTATTTATAAGACAGATACAAACAAAGGAACAGTCCAAAAATAATAGAAAAAGAATATTCTGAGAAATTAGAGATTGTGGAGATCACTCCACTCAACCCCATAGCTTAAGATTCATGGACAAAGCCCCAAATAACTAAATATATAAAAATAACGGGAACAAAGGACCAAATACAAGGACAGATTTTAAATATTTCCCTTGTATATTTAATTTGCTAGAATAATAAAGTTTTGCATTAAGATTCATTTTCCTATGAGATAGTTGAGAGCTAAGTATACCCAAATCCAGTCCTGACCTCTGTTATTTTATACTTAAATTATTTAAAGTGAATGCTCAGCTGCTATGGTCAGTTTGCATTTTTATTATGGTCCACAGCTAAATCTGGTGTCTTGACAGTAATGGAAAAATATATCTGGCAGAACAAGATATTTTGCATCAACATGTATTTCTGAACAATAAGAAATCTGAATATCTTAACATCTGGCATAATTCACTTGACTGTAATTCTCAGTGAATGACAGGCCAAAAACATGAGAAAAATCAGAGACAGCTGAACAAAGTGCAAGGGTATACAGTCAAATACACTAACTCACACATTCGTATTCGTGCACTCTCACATTCACGAACAATCGCACATCCTCATTCACGGACGTTCGCGTATCCGCAGACTCGCATTCAGGAGAGACACTCACTCACACTTTTAATTCATAAAAAAAGCCAGCTGCAAGTGTACAAATAACTAATCAGCCTGCTACTAAGGAAAAAAGGTGACACCAGGGGTGGCTCGTGCTGTAGGACTGCAGCCCCCCCCCCCCAGCTGTGGAAAGACAAAAAACAAAATTTAAAAAAATTGCAAAAAAAAGGAACAAAAAATAAATATTTCTCAAGTCCTGGAACTCTGCACATGTGTGATTGGACATATGGGGAACTCCAGACTGCTCCGGATAGGCGAAAAGGCCATCTCTGCCCTGCAGCCCAGATGTCTATGTGGTGACGACCACACAGAACAGAAGACATCCAGACTGCAACATCCGCAGGCTGGAGCCTGCTCTCCCGGGGAAACCTTCCTCAGGAAGACATTTAGCTGTCTGGGACTGTTACAGGAACTAGCTTCTGCTGCAGATGGACTTGTTTCAGGAACTAGACATCATTAAGCTGCAGATGGACTTGTTTCAGGTAGGGAACTGAAACAAAAGCTGTTTTCAGTGTGTGTGTGTGTGACACATTTCAGGTAGTGTGTGTGTGTTGGACTCGTTTCAGGTAGTGTCTGTGTGGGACTCATTTCAGGTAGTGTGTGTGTGTGTGTGTGTGGGGGGGGGACTCGTTTCAGGTAGTATGTGTGTGTGGGACTTGTTTCAGGTAGTATGTGTGTGTGGGACTTGTTTCAGGTAGTGTGTGTGTGTGGGACTTGTTTCAGGTAGTATGTGTGTGTGTGGGACTCATTTCAGGTAGTGTGTGTAGGACTCATTTCAGGTAGTGTGTGTGTGTGTGTGTGTGTGTGTGTGTGTGTGTGTGTGTGTGTGTGTGTGTGTGTGTGACTCGTTTCAGGTAGTGTGTGTGGGACTTATTTCAGGTAGTGTGTGTGTGTGTGTGTGTGTGTGTGTGTGTGTGTGTGTGTGTGTGTGTGTGTGTGTGTGTGTGTGTGTGTGGGACTCATTTCAGGTAGTGTGTGTGTGTGTGTGTGTGTGTGTGTGTGTGTGTGTGTGTGTGTGTGTGTGTGTGTGTGTGGGACTCGTTTCAGGTAGTGTGTGTGTGTGTGTGTGTGTGTGAGACTCATTTCAGGGTGTGTGGGTGTGTGTGTGTGTGTGTGTGTGTGTGTGTGTGTGTGTGTGTGTGTGTGTGTGAAATGCCCCAGTTGCTATATACTGGTGGTCAGGATACATGGTGGTGGGTAGTCAGGCTTGAACCCTGTACCTTGGGTGCAGGTAACAACAGCCTGAATTCCCTACCCACCACCATTTGTTAAAAAAGTTGCAGATTTTTGCCTCATATTTTTTGTGTTCTGTTCCTCATAAAATCTGTGGTTTCTGTATTTTTGTTGCATACATAGTTGATGGTGCAGTGGTAGCATTGTTGCCTAACAGCTACAAGTTCTTTGGTTTGATTCTTGGCTGGGGTGCCTTCTGTGTGGAGTCTGCATGTCCTCCCTGTGTTTGTGTGGGTTTCCTCTAGGTGCTTTGGTGTCCTCTCATCTTACAAAGACATATGTCTGTACTGTTTCTCCCTGGACCTCTGTTGAAAATTGGCTTTTGTTGCAAATCAGACTTTGCTGGTTAACAAATGTTAAATAAATAAAAATGACAGGCATTTGAATTTCAGACTACGTGACTGCGGTGGTGGTGCTGCGGTAGCGTTGTCGCCTCATAGCAAGACGTTGTCCCGTTCGATTCTCAGCTAGAGCGTCTTCTGTGTGGAGGCATATGTGAATGGGGCGTGCCTTCGGTGAAGGTTGTGCGTCAGGGCTGGTAACCCGGTACGTAAAAATCCACTACCAATCATTAGCGGACACAAACAAATTCTTCAGAAAGCACATGATAACACAAAACATTTTATTCTAGCAATTTTCTAAGTTTATAAGATGGATATTTGAAATTTGTCCCTATTTTTGGGACTGTATTCCCCCATTATTGTCTTCGTACAGGTTTTTTGTGCTAAGGTTGAGAGCTATGATGAGAACTGAATTCATTGAATCTGTTTGGGAGCTGTATCCCTCCATTACTGGCTTTGCCCAGGTGATTTTTGCTAAGAGGTTGAGGGCTATGGTGAGAACTGAATTCAATTAATATGTTTGGGGGCTGTATTCCCCCATTATTGGCTTTGTTCAAGTGTTTTGTGCTAAGAGATTGACAGCTATGGTGATAACAGAATTCATTAAGTGGTAGCCATTTAACTTTCAGTCTTCCTCTCTTTCACAAAACAACTGACTTGGCATAGTGGTATGTTGCTCTGACTGTTTTGCAGAGGGTCCTGGGTTCAAGTTTTGGTAGTGAAATGTATGGTGATATCACAGCATTTTATTCCAGCAATTTCCAACATTATACAAGTAATGTTTAAAATGTGTCCCTGGTTTTTGGGCTTTTGTCCCCCCCAATAGATTTTGTCTTTTTCCAGATTTCTTGTGCTGCAAAGCTCAGAGATACAGCTGAGTGTCGAGTATATTTTACAAGGAGCTGAAAGCTGCTGGGGAACAGAAGTTTAGTGCTGCTTATGCTGATCTTGCTTGAGTTGTTAATAGCACAACCAGTAGTGTATTTGCTTCTGATGCAGAAGGCTGTGGGTTCTACTCCCACAGTATGGAGATGTATTACTGTACTGTGTTGAAAAGGGGGTGGATGCTGCAGTCCTTTTTGGAGAAGATACCTAGTAACTATGAACCTGTTATCAGTTTGCCATCCATTTCCTATTGCAGTATTACTAGCTTATCATTTTTTAATGTAATATAGGCAATTTATTTCTCAAGGGCAGCAGGCACTTTATTTGTAGATGAAACAATGAAATATAAAGTTGTTCGCTAGCAGCAACCTTTTCATTAGTTACAGATCTCTTTACTGTGGAATTATTTAGATGACTTTTACTTCTTCAGAGATTTGCATATTTACTGATACTGGTGGACTGTAGAAGTTTGATAGACTTTTATGATAGAAATGTTCTGAATTGGGCAGTTTTGTCATTACTGGTGCATGCATTTTGTTTCATTGTTTACTGTAAAAATGTTCAAAACAATAAATTTAAAATGTCTTCTAACAACTGCACTGTATTGTACAAGGAATATGATTTAATACAATCGGGAAGGTCTATCAAAGAGCACATGTATGTTCCATGTGCAAGGGGCCTATGATTTGAAAACAACCCAAAGTTAATTGTTATCTGCCACTGGCAAAATGTATTTTCTTTGAATGTGGGTTTCAATGCTGTTTCAATGAATGTAAGTTTCAAGGGCAGAGATGTTTTAATGCTAAGTCTATTTTCACTGTGAGACTGCATTGCTTTCCAGATGTCTCTTAGTGTTTGTGCTGTAAAATGCAAAATAAAACTTTCAAATGAAATCAAAATCATTGCAGAAGTAAAGCAGTATGCACATTACAGTGTTTATGGTAAATGGGGTGAAATAACTAAGGAGTGGGACATTGGAATGGCTGCAGGGGGGAGGCTCCATTCGACCATGATTTTGTGAGGGGGGAAGGGCAGCAAACTCAAAGACAGACCCGGCTAAACTCTACCTCTCAACTGTCCAAATTTTTGCAGAATGAATAGATTTTTGCTTATTTTTGGTTTGTTCCTCATAAAATTTGTGATTTTCTGACAAATCATTTTGGAATGAAGTCACTAAATAATGACAGACATTGAGTTTCAGACTTCATAACTTTCAGAAAAATACATGCTAAAGCAAAACCTGTTATTCTATCAACTGTCAAGTTTATACAAGAGCAATTTTTAGACTGTTTGTATGTTCCCCAATATATTTGGCCTTGTCCAGATTTCCTGCATTAAGAGGCTGAGAGGTATGTGCAAATAAATCACTTTATAGAATTAGGAAAATCCAAACCTCTCAACTGTCCTCAGTTTTGGTTCAAAATGTTGCTCTCCACCTTATAATCCCTCCACAAAATGGTAATTTTGGAAGAAAACGTGGAGGGTTTACAATTATAAATAACTGTAATGATCAGAGTTATAGATTACTTTTATTTCAGAAATGCATGTAGATTCTCTTATTTTATCAGCTGCTCAAGTTAACAGTACTAATATTAAAAAAGTGTCCCTTCTTTGACAGGTTCCAAGCTGTAGTATGTGTCAATTTTATATTTTTGCATCACATTTGATCCGTTTTTCATAAAATTGTGGTTTTCTGGAAAATTAGTGGCAAATCATTAGAGATTGACGTTAGAAAATATAGAAAATAATGACAGACATTTGAGTTTCAGATTTCATACCCTTCAGAAAATTCATACTAATGCAAGACCTACTACTCTTCTATTATCTTTCTAAGTTTATAAGAACGATATTTAAAAATTGTTCTTATTTTTGTCCTTTGTCCCACTTCTATGTATAGCTTTGTCCAGATTTCTTGCACTGAGGTTGAGAGGTATGAGTGTCAGAGCCATCACCATTAGCCAGAGACATTTCAAATGGTGACACACTTGTTGCACCCCACTCCCCCATGTAGTGACTCTGGATATGTCCAAGCAAGGAGCAGTTATGCAGTGTAAGTGTACAGAGTATTCCCCCATCTAAGGTAGACACAAATACGACAGTGGCTTTTCATCTGACCTTGATTTTGCAGAATGTTCTGGTTTTCTGTCATATTTTTATACTGTTGATTTATGCTTATTATTATTCACAAAATGCATGCTGTCGCAGTGCCCTGTTGCTCTGTGTTTAAGAAGCAATGCTTTAATGACCATCAGGTAAGCTTTTCTGAGACTGTAAGATGCAAGTAACCTTTAATAAGCATACTGTTAAATAATTACCAACACTGAAAGCCTTTTTGTTGTTGCCATGCAGAGAATATTTATATAACTAGATAATGTACAAGCCTTAGGTATTGAAATGCATATGACAGTTTCTGTAATAAAGGACAGGATTACAGTATTTTCAGAAGCTCATTACATTTGTTGGATATTTGAAGTAATCTTTGCAGGCTTTACCCGTAAACTAAACAGAATCCCAATCTATCATGTGTGGTCCATAACATGTGCAGTAATCCTTTAAGCAATTTATCTTGAGCTTGTTTCTTGTTTGCTGTTCATTTTTTTACTTTGATCATGTTTCCCCATGAAACAAGTAGATAGTTGTTGTAAGGCAGCAGGTCTTTTTTGGATAAGAAACATTTTTACAAGTGGGAGTATCACAGAGATTGCTATTTTCAGCATGTTACTTGGAACTTTTATAAAGCTGAATATAAATTATAATTAGAACTGCAGTGCAAGGAGAAGCTTGTTTTTTTATACTTGATTTTGACTGGTATTCCAGTAATGTATTTAAAAAGTAATTTATTTTTTCATGCCTCACAACCTTTTTGTTTCCATCTAGATATTAAGTAAGCTGTCATGTAGCCAATGCATTGAAATATTTTTTCTTCTACACTTCATTTTGTCTTGATTGGACTCTCGTAATGATGGTTTGGCACCCAGGGCAGCGTATTTAATTAAAGTTCCAGTTGTTGTAGTTTTGAGCATAGCTCTACCCCTTTCTAGTTGACCACACCCCTTTCCATTGGCCCCACCCATTCAGCTGTCTCCTGCAGCCCCCATTTAATTTGAAGTCACCAGCCACCACTGGGTGACACTATATGATAGCTGCAAATTGAAAGAAACCGCAACAAGGAAATTAACTTTTTTTTTTTTTTTTTGCAAATAAACCAAGATCCGAAATCACATTACCCTCACAAGAAGTACAGCCTAGGAATTCTAGTTCAGCATTCTCTTTTTTTAAGTTGTCATTTATAAATGCCTCAAGTCCTAGGCTTGCAGCATTTGTAAATGACAACTTGTAAAAAAAAAATGCAAAAGTAAAAAGATCAGTGAACGTCATGTCCTAACTTAGTCTGCATATACCTGTAATGTGATTACAAGACTTGCTGCATTTTTAAACTAATATGGACTATCAGTTCAAGGATCCCACTCCCAAACCATTTTTTATTTACACATGCAGCAAGCCTTGACAGTATAAGAAAAAACAGTTCAGTAATCCGTTTTTTCTGTAACTTGCCTTTTACACATGCAGCAAATCTTAAATTCATTTCAGATCATGCTGCTTTTGGAAAAGTTAACTTGTAGAAAAAAATAATCATTCTGTTGATAATTGCATTTTGAACTTTTATGACATAAGAACTATGGATTTTATGAGTAAATAGCTGAAACAAAAGAAAGATAGCTGTGTGTTTCCCATGGGGAACATCATCATACACGGAGTGGCATAGAGAGTAAGCCAATAGGGGAAGGAGGGGCTCCATGATGATGCAACACATTGGATGCTGCTGATGAGAACATTATACCACCCCTTCAAAAAAAAAAAAAATAGTTTTGAACTTTAAAGGGACAATCCCAGCATTTAAAATTCGGATATGAATTCAGGACGACCAAAGTTGCACCACCCTTAACAACATCACATACCTCCAGCCCACACAGTCGTTTTACTTTAATTATTTTGTACAGCCTCTTCCCCAGTCTCTCTACAATTCCCATTGTGAATGCAACCCTCAATTTGTGTTCCTATCATCAGTCACAAAAGTCTTATATTTTGTTGCTATAGCAACGATCAATGTGAAAATTAATGAGATTACATTGCAGCCTACCTCTCAACCTCTTAGTGTAGAAATTTGGACACAGCCTGACAAAATGGGAGGGACAAACGCCCAAACTAGGGACAGATTTTAAACACTTCTTTTAAAAACTTAGTTGCTAGAATCACAGGGTTTTTGTTAACTGGGAACTAACGTTGGGTGGCACAATGCCAGGGCACTTCTATGGGCTAGGGTTGTAAAGGCTCCAGGGCCATTAGCCTAGTATACACCTATGAACATGTGATTTATCTGAAGAATCTGAAGTCTGAAACTCAAATATAAGTCATTATTTAGTGACTTGAGTCAGCAGATAATCATCACAGTGATTTGCCGGAAAATCACACATTTTATGAGGAACAGACCAAAAATATGAGGCAAAAATCTGGACATTCTGGGAAAATCTGGATAGCTGAGAGGTATGCACTGCAGTAGAGCCGTGGAGCTCGGACTGAGAGAAAGCTAATGGCCGTCATTACTTTGCACTCACTAAGAAGTGCTGTTTAGCGAATGTAAAAGAAAAAAGAAACTTAAAAAAATAGAACTGTGTGAGTGTATGCATGCATGCAAGATCAAGCAAGCCATTATTTTACATTTGCTAAGCAGTGCTTTTGCTGCTTAGCAAGTGTAAAAGAACCATAAAAAGTAAGTGTGTGCATGTTGTATTTATATGTGTTTATGTTTCTGAATGTATGTGTGAGTGTATCCGAGCTTGCATGACTAAGAGCAAAAGTGTGTGTGTGTGTGTGTGTGTGTGGGTGTGTATTACACACTTGTTATCATTATGTAGTTTAAGAATGGAAGTAAACATGTTTTAAAAAGAATGATGATTGAGAAACAAGTACAGGTGACATAATAGATCAACAGAATGCATCTGAACTGAATCCAGTTGAAATGCCTATTCTCAAAACCAGAAGACTTGAATAAAGACATTAAAGGAAGAACATTATTCACTTTATACAAATAAAGTAGTGTCAGTATATTCAAGAAGCAAAGTTTTCTCCTGTGCTTGATGCAAATCAATGTTATTGGAAAATAAAGCAAAATAAGGAAAGTTCAAAGGATTATACTTTTACTTCACCTATAAAAAGACATATAGTTCTATGATTTCATGCTGGTATGTCATCAGCAACTGAAACGATTCAGAGCTGTTGCCTAAAGAATTGAATGGTGTATTGATGTTAGCAGTATTAACTGATGATTTACTGGCATGGTTAAAACCAAATACCACTGTGATGTTCAACTGATTAAGTTACTGAAAAGGCATAGACAAAATAACCTCAAGCTGAACAGAAATAAAGACAAAATGAAACTTACAGAACTAAACTGTATGTGGTATATCTTAGTAGAAGGCATGAAACTTGACACTGAGATTAAAAATCACGGAGCAGATGTCTTGACTTGTGAAAAAAATCTATAATTTATTTAGCAGGAAAGGTGCAATATATTTCTAAGTTAATTCTGAAACTGCTGGATGTGAATTTGCCATTAAAAAAATATTGGAACATGCTATTGAATGTGACTGGAGTACAGAGCAAGAAAACAGCAGTCCAATACTTAAATTGAAGCAATATCAGCAAATAAATTAAAATGTTAAGACATATTTCAACTATACACCATTAACTATACCTGCAAGAAGGTAAACTAGATGACAGAATCCTGAACATAATGCTAGAAGACACACACATGCACTCAAACAGAAAAAAATAAACATTTGCCATTTAAATTAATATGAACATTTCCATGAATATATTTGTGAGAAACCAGAGTTGATGGAAGCAGGTAATTAAGCACTGCAAACTATATTTATGGAGTCCTGCTATAAGGATCTATTGAGGCTGCAAGAATATTGTTGAGATTGCAGCAGTAAGAACTGAGTAGTACAAGCTAGGCAAGGAAATGCATATATCATATTTTTCTGAATCATTCATATCCACTCGACCAACAAAAGGATTTACTTGGGGAAGAAATGGAACTGTACCACTGATGAGAATGCTTCATGATGTATCAACTAAAGCGCTGCACAAACCAAAAATTTGTGTTTAGGAAGAAATGAAACCATTTTTTTTTTCATTTGGTGTGTGTGTGTGTGTATGTGTGTGTGTCTGTGTGTGTGTGTGTGTGTGTGTGTGTGTGTGTGTCTGTGTGTGTGTGTGTGTATATTTAAATACACACACACACACACACACACACACACACACACACACACACACACACACACACACACACACACACAACATAGTACAGTTGTGTCCATAAATGTAAATGTTCGAGTGTATTCACTGTTGCAGTCATCACACTTGGGTTATCCTGTCAGGGATAGCCCTCAGTCGGCCCGAATACCAGAGGCTTAGAATTTCTGCGTTGGTTGCTGTCACTTCAGGACTGACGTCAGGTCATCAGGGGTATAAAAACAGGCAGCCTCAAATGTCAGAAGCCCCCAGATAGGGAGCTAAGTTATGGTGGAAAAAACACCAGTAAAAAGTAAACACCAATAGCCCTGTAAGGAGTAAGAGAAATAGAGAAAGAGAGAGAGAGAGACAAGGGGACTGGATGGAGGGAAACTAGGACTGCAACAGTGAATATACTCAAACATCTACATTTATGGTAAGTGTACACAACTGTACTATGTTTTCGTGTTTCACTGTTGCAGTCATCACATTTGGGTTGATTCCCAAAGTTGAAGAATGGATGGAGGCAGTCAAGAAGATGTGGGGCTGGCTAGTATACCCTGCAGGACTGCTGTTGCAAAGCCCACCCTGGATTTGGAAAACATAGGCAGTTGGTAATGCTTGGTGAAGATATGAACAGAACTCCAAGTAGCAGCTTCCAGAATGTCCCTGGTAGGGATTCCTCTGAGAAAGGCTGCAGAGGTTGAAGTTGCCCTGGTGTAATACGTTCTGACTCCCTGAGGGGGTGGTTTCTCATGGTGTTTGTAACAGAAATGAATACAGTGTGCTATCCATTTGGAGATGGTTTGTTTTGATATGGCCTTGCCCTCTGCCCCTGGTGCAAAGCTGACTAGTAACTGGTCAGATTTCCTGAAGAGCTTAGTCCTATCAAGATAGAATCTGAGGTGTCTGTGCATGTCTAAAGAGTGCAGGATCCTTCCCCCTTATTTTGAGGATTAGCGAAAAAGGTGGGCAAATGGATAGATTGGTTGAGAGCCACCCTGGACACCACTTTAGGCATAAAAGTAGGGTTAGTCCTGAGGGAGACCCTGTCAGCATGAAAAATAATGAAGGGTTCCATAGCCATAAGTGCTTGTAGCTCAGATACTCTTCTAGCTGAAATGATTGCCAGAAGCAAGGCTGTTTTCCAAGAGAGGAATTTTAACTCTGCTGATGCTGCAGGCTCAAAGGGGGGTAGCATGAGCTTTTCCAACACAAAATTAAGGTCCCAAGCAGGGGTGGGGGCTCTTCTTGGTGGCCTTAAATTGTTAGCCCCTCTCAGGAACTGTTTGATGAGAGGGTGAGAGAAGAGAGGTGGCTCAGTGCTGTAATGAGGAGAGATGGAAGAGGCATGGATCTTAATGGAATAGAAAGGCAGGCCTCTGTGGAGTAGGCCTGCTAGGTAATCTAGGATGAGAGGTAAGGAAGGCTGTGCTGTATCCGCTCCTTTAAAGTGAATCCAGGAACAATACCTTTTCCACTTATCAGCATAGGATTTCCTTGTACTGGGTCTCCTGGCTTCATAAATGACACCCAGTACCTGCTTGCTTAGGCTGGCCACTGGAGGAGAATTCAACGAATAAGCCAGGCTGCAAGGTTCAGGGTTTGCAATTGCAGATGCAAGATCTGTTCCTCCTGATGAGTGAGGAGGGTTGGAATCTGGGGTAGGTGCCCTGGTGGCACCAGTGACAGATTGCGCAGTAGTGGATACCAGTGTTGGTGTGGCCAGTCTGGGGCAATCAGGATTGCCCTTGGTCTTTCCTGCCTTATCTTGAGTAGTACTCTTGTAAGAAGAGGCAGAGGGAAAAATGCATAGATTTATTTATTTATATTTGTTGACCGGGAGTGTCCGACTGGATGTAGGTTCATTTTCAGTGGAGGCCCAGGGAGAAACGCTCCACAGTTAAAATAAACAGACAGTAGTTACATTGGATTACATAGCGATTAACAATTTACATAGCAATTACTTACAACATATTTACAGATGAAGAACATAGTACATCAATAGACAACTAGAATCTTTATCTGTGAAGTACATAACAGACATTAACAAATGTTACAATAAGAAGTTCCTGCTGTATAATAAGTACTAGGCTTATGAGCATCTGAGCTTGCTATAATCAAGGTAGTTAGTGGAGTGGAAAGAAAGGTAGTGGTTGGATGGGGTGGGTGATATTAGAGTGGGAGTTGCAAGGGCATAGCCAGCATGTTTTGAGAGGTATGCCCACTGGAAGGATAGGGCATCCACTTTCCAGAGCTTGCTGTGAGGTACCCTGGTGCAGAATTTGTTGAGCTTGTGATGGCAGGGGGAGGCAAACAGATCCACCTTTGGGGTACCCCATTTCTGGGTCAGAAGGCTGAAGGTGTTGTGGTTGTGGTCTAATTGCCACTCGTGTGGGTCTAGGAGATTTCTGCTTAAGCTGTCTGCCAGAGAGTTTTGTTTGCCTGGCAGGAATTGAGCTTGCAGGTGAATATGCATAACTGAGGCCGTGTTCCACAGGGTCATGGCTAGCCTGCAGAGTGGGTAAGAGTGAGTTCCACCCTGCTTGTTGATGTACCACATCACTGTGGTGTTGCCGGTTTTTTATTAGATGGGGCCCCGGTGAGAGTAGAGATCTGAAAGCTGTAAGAGCATGCTGAACAGCTAGCCTCTCTTTTTGGTTGATGTGCAGATGAATTTGGGTTGGGCTGCAGTGGCCCTGAATGCATCTGCCGTCCAGATGTGCACCCCAGGCATAGTCTGATGCATCTGTGGTTAGGGTCTGGGTGGCATGGGGTTGTGAAAAGGGAAGTCCCTTGTTGTGGTTGCATGCTGCTGCCCATCAAAGAGACTCTGTCCTGAGACAAGGTATTATAAGTAAGATAGTTTCCAGGTCCTGCGAATGTTGGCACCAAAGAGTTTTTAAGTACCATTGAAGTTTCCTCATATGCAGTCTGGCATATGGAATTAGTAGAATGCAGGAGGCCATGAACCCTAGAGCCTGCAGGATTTTCCTTGCAGATAGCTGGGTTCTGGTGGCCATTTGAGTGAAGTAGCCTGTCAGATAGGCTTGTTTTTCTAGAGTAAGGAATGCCATCTGGGATGCTGTGTCCAAGCTTGCTCCCAGGAATATAATTTTTGACTGGGGACTAGTTTGGATTTTCGTTGATAGTGTACCCCAGGGAGGTTAGAAGGTCCTTTACAAATGTCAGGTGCTGCAACAGCTTTTCCTGACTGTCTGCCTGAATCAGGCAATCATCCAAGTAAGGGTTTATTTGAATTTTTCTCTGTCTGCAATAGGCAATTGCTGGAGCCAGGCATTTTGTGAAAACTCTGGGAGCAGTAGATAAGCCAAAGGGAAGTGCAGAGAACTGATAATGCATAGATCCTGCCCTGAAATGTAGTTATTTCCGGCAGGAGTCCCTGACAGGGATGAGCAGATAGGCTTCCTTTAGGTCTAGGGTGGCTAACCAGGCATCTTTGGACAGCATAGGGAGAAGCTGCTGTAGGGTGTGCATTTTGAATTTTGGTACCACCAGGAAGGTGTTTAGAATGGATAGATCTGAGATTGGGCACCAGGTGCCCTCTTTTTTGGGTACCAGGAAAAGTCTGGAATAAAAACCTTGGCCTATCTGTTCTGCAGGAACAGGCTGAATTGCCTTTATGGGGAGCAGGGACTGAACTTGGTTTTGTGCCTCTGCTCACTGGTTTGGAGGAAGGTCTGGGAACCCTTTTGGGGTTGGGTTAGCAGCATGTGGAAATAAAATTTGTACCCCTGGGATACTGTGTTGAGGACCCATCGATCATTGGTGATGGAGGTCCAGTTTTTTGCATAGTGGGCAAGTTTTCCTCCTAGGGGCATGAGCAATTGGGTGGAGGTGAGGAGTGGAGTTGAGAAGTCATTGTGAATTCTTTCCATAAGGGGGTGGCTTAGCACTCCCTGTTTTAGAGGTGGAGGTGCTCCATTGCTTAGATCTGTACATACCCTGAGACTGTAATCTGGGGGAGTCTGTTTCCCCTGGGTCTAGTTTGACATGGCCTTGAAGGGGCTGGAAAGGACCAATGTTTCGAGGGGCAATGCCTACTGAATCTTGGAGGCTGCACTTGCAAAAAATCTTTGACTATCTGCCTAGACTTAACCTTTTCTTTTATCTTTTTTAAAACCTCTTCTGCTTTGGTGCCAAACAGATTGTCCTTGTTCAGAGGAGCGTCCAATAATTTTGATTTGACATGGTCTGGCAAGGTCTGCTCCTTAATCCAAGCAAGAATACAAGTAATGGGAGTACCAGCAGCTACCAGGATCACAAATACAACTGGGTAAAAAGTAACAAGTCCACTTCTTTATTCACATGAATAAAGAAGTGGACTTGTTACTGTCTACCCAGTTGTATTTGTGATCCTGGTAGCTGCTGGTACTCCCATTACTTGTATTCTTGCTTGGATAAGGTCTGCTCCTTAAGCCAGGCATGTCTTCTAAGTACGGAACCTGTGACTGCTGCCCTGCAAGATGCTTTTAGGGTGTCAAACCCACATTGCAGGGTATGCTTGCTGACTTGGTTTGCAGAATGCATAAGCTCCTGTAATTCTTTATTTTCTGCACAGTCAGGAAAGGTATATAATTTTTGCTTAATAAGTTCCATAGTATGTTGCTGGAATTTCAGCATGTGGAACTGATAATTCAAAGCTCTAATGGTGAGAGTTGCAGAGGTGTATACTTTTTTACCCCATCTGTCTAAAGCTTGGGAATCCCTGTTCGAAGGGGTGGGATTCTTAGCTGCAGTTGCTTTTATTCCTTTAGGTCCTTGCGAGATGACCTTGGGGTCATCAGTAGGATTCCTGAAGATAAATTTGTGAGTCAGGGACTCTGTAGTACCTGTCTGGTTTCCTTGGAACAGGGGGGTAAAGTATCAGGAGTTAGACTAGATTCCATAAAAACATCATCCACAACATCCAGAACAGGAGGGATAGCTAAGGGTATGTGCTGTGGTAAATCTAAAAATTCCCTGAGTCTCTTTTTGGACTAAGGATAATCCTGGCATTCCCAGTGGAAATGCTCTCTCAAAGTATGTAGGGTTTCACCAAAAGAAAAATCCTCTGGAGGGGAGGAAGAAGGAATGGATTCCTCTGCATCTGAATCCTCATAGGCAGATAAAAGCATGTCTTCATATTCAGAAACCTCAGAGTCGTCAGACTCTTGGTCAGATAAAGCTGCTGGGGACAAGTCTTTTTTCTTTTAGCAGGAGAAGGCTGGCTTCCCCTAATCAGCATGATAAGCTCTTCTGCCATTTTAAGCATCTGAGATTGTGGCAAGGAAGCAGGCGCTTGAGTTTGGGTTGTCATTTTTTAGGTGTAGCTCGTACTCTTGGCCTTAGAAACTCAGTCGTTTTAGAAAGAACTGAAGACGCGAAAGAAGTCGTCGGTTTGTGTCAAATATTGGTAGTGCGAAGAACTTCCTCAGAAGCTGGTGCCTGCACAGCAGCTCCGGACCCATCCAAAGTAGAGATATCCGCAGGTTCCGTAGTCGAAGAAAAGTCTCGCGGCATACCGGACTCCGAACGGGTCTCGGTAGCGGCCTGCGAATCCATTGAAGCAGGCATCAGGGGCTGCAAAAGCACCTCACTGAGTACCAGTGAACTGGTGACTAGCTTAATGGAAGCGTCGTTGGCAGTTTTGGACCTGTGCGGTCTGTCTCTGTCTTTATCCTTATGTTTTTCGGAACATCGGTAGTCTGATGGCTTACCAACACCATTTCGGAATACGGAGATCGAGAATGAATGTATTTAGCTACAATTATGGCCCGACAATGAATAGTTCGGGCGTTGAACAAAGCAGAAAACCGACAGCAAGGTACGTCATGGTCTGGGCCTAAACAGGTGACACAGTAAGAATGGAAATCTCGGTGTGGTATTTCTTTCCACAGGCGAGACAATTGTTAACTTTTTCTGACATTGGCAAGAAAAAAAAGATCCCCAACGAGGTACTTAGCTTTAGAAGACTTCAGGATGATTCAGTTTTGGAAACGAAAACTCAGGTAGTGGCCAACCGACACTCATGCGAACTGCTTCTGCTTCGGGCTCCTTGGCAAGAAAGACTGATGTAATGGCATCAGCTGCCTGTTTTTTATACCCCTGATGACCTGGTGTCAGTCCTGAAGCAACAGCAACCGATGCAGAAATACTAAGCCTCTGGTATTCGGGCCGACTGAGGGCTACCCCTGGCAGGATAACACAAGTGTGATGACTGCAACAGTGAAACATGAAGAACATCCAATTTTCAAAAAGTAAAACAGTTGTGTCAATTCAGCTAAGGAAAGAAATGTTGGCCATTAGGAAGAGCATGATTTATGTGTTATACTGGCCAGCTATATAAGCACAAACTGTACAAGACATTTGCGGCTGTTTTGTAAGTAGTGTGCATCATAAAAATAATCCAAGAGAAGAAATGATTTCTTACGCAGTACAGGGAACATAGCAGAATTAAGCTGTAACAGATTTGTTTGTTTAGAGACTGTGTGAGCCTAATATATGCAACATACTATTTCAGATGGTCATGAAATCAGAAGACATGACCACTGCTGCTGCTATCAGTGCACTTAAAGTTGTGTTTTTGAGAGATGAAATATCAGATACAGTTGTCTTAGACAATAGCCCACAATATGCAAATATGGAATTCAACAGATATTTGGAGCCATGAGAGTTTCAACGTGTGCCCTTGTTGTCTAAGCTATCAACAGCTCAGTGGGCAGGTTGAGAAGGTAGTTCAAACTGTGAAAGCCATAATGAAGAAAGCATACAGTATTAATTTTGACTGTTCTGTAGCTGCACTTCCTTCTGTATTTGTAGGAATATAGAAATACTCTCTTGCATGGTGCGCTGCTATCACCTTTCATACTGCTGACATGTCATGGACTATACAGGAAACCATTTATGTCCTCTTCCTTACTTCAGCCCGATGACATGATTTCAATACAAGGGGCACTGAAGCTGGCCAGACTAGACAACATTTCTTCAACTATAAATGGCAAGTCACTTATCTTTTAAAAGAGGCAGACAGCGTGAAAGTGCAACAGTCTTCCATAGAAAAGCAGTCAGGATGAGGAGGAGTTGTGGAAAGGTTGAAGGGAAGAGTATCAATAGATCAGCCACTCTTTTAATGAATGCCAATTATATTAAGTAAACTTGTTGCAATGTTTTTTCAGCTGCAATAGAGTTTGTTCTTTACCACACTGTTATGGGAAAGGCATATATAAGTCTGGGTGTGCATACAACATGTACCGCACGGAGCCCTTGGCATGGGAAAGTATATATGTTGTTTATCTAACGTGCAACCTTTTATATTTATTTATATTTATTGATTGTGTATTTTTATTCTAATTTTTTACATCTTTACAAGATGAGATTTAAGTTGTTTAAGATTGTTCACTATTAGACGCAAATGCGTATATTCTATTTCATGTAGTATGAAAAAGGTATTTAAAGTAAGATTGGTTCTTTAAGAAATGATTATGATTTCTTAATCAAGGTTTTAATTGAATAATTGTTTTTCTTTTCTATATAATGAATGTTAATTGATATCAATTGTGTTTGAGTCTGAGGAAGGTGAGGAACTGGTCCACACCGAAAGCGCTTACGAATAAATGTTTTTATTATTTTCTTTGCCGGCTCTTATTGTGTTCCTCATCGCCTTTTTCAGCAGTTTATGTCTCAATCACTACACACATGTCACTGTCTTCCAAGGTGAGAAGGACTTACAGGGAGTAGAGTTTCCTGTTCAGGCTCCTAGCATTGATGAACAGCAATTAATTTAACTATTAAGTAAAGCTACACAAGCTAAATGTCATTTTAGATGCAGGACATCCATATGACCGATGGAAATTACAGAACTATTACAGGATGACTTCATGTTGCTGTGGAAGTGGATGTGTAGCAACAAACTTGTACTAAATAATAAGAAATCCTCAGTTATACTATTTGGTACTAATAAATGATTAACTAAAACTCAACCATTCCATATCCTGGACCTCTAGCTCCAACCATTACCTTTTGACACAAAACAATTTCTTTCATTTACTCTTCACATTTAAACTAAGTATAACAGGTATTTGCTCAGCTCAGAGCTGCATACACAATCTCTAACCTCTTGTCAAAAGAAGCTAGGGAAACCATTGCTATTAATGTTCTTCTTCCCAAGCTAGAATCTGCTCTCCCGACAATTATTTTACATTTCTATCAAATCACAAAACTCCTTCAAAGGGAAGACAGTAAGGTGTTGCATTTCATACACCTGAGTCCTCTTACTTCAAAGAAACTAATCTTATTAACTCAGAAACTCAGACAAAAACCTTCTTACAAGACCACCTTCTCCACTTGCTAGTGTAGAAGAATCATTAAACGAAATAGTGCTTGCATACTGAAAAGAATCCCACAGGATATTAGATGTACTACCTTTCTTAATAATTTTAGAAAAGCAAATAAGAAAAAAAATCGAATCCTTCCATGGTGGTAGTTTTGAGAATCATGGATAACCTAACAGGTGCTAACTCCTTGGTTTTACGGGCACATAACTACTTATTATATATACTGTCCTTCCTTTCAACTTCCAGTGTACTTACCACCATATAACCTAATGTCTTGTCCCACAGCTGTTTATCCTATTTCTTGACTGCTTTTGATGAAAGCAATAAGGTGTCAATGTCTCTATTTTCTTAAAAATAATTTTGCTTCCAGACTCAAACAAGATAATGACCCTGAACTCCACTGATACCAACTTACTATTAACAAAACCCTTTATCATTTCATAGCTAGCTAAAGCACCCCTATATCCCCATCAGCCCATGCCTTCTACCTAGCTAATATAGAAACCCTGGGCATTAAGCCGAATGCCATTCTCCTGGGGTACTTCACCTGCCTCTCCATCATTAGGGAGACTTATACATCCTCAAACAGATCTGACCAGAAATTCCTGGACTTTATCAATGTAAGCACTCCAGATTCGTTAGTCCACATTCCAACCAGGGACAATAAAATCCTGAATTTATTCTTTATCAACTTGGAACAGCTTTGCTCTGCATAAAATGTTACTTTCTCCCTGGTCAAATTGGACCACAAATCTGTATCATTTAATATATGACTGAAACAGGAAGCATCTCCCAATACCTCGGTAGTCAAGAGATTATGCCAAAGCTATTCTACTAAAACTGCATAATGACCTGACCAAATTCAAAATCCTTCCCCAACCCCATAGCATATGCAGAAGCCTTTGCCTCCAAATTGTTTGTGCATGTAAATAGCTAAATAGATGCATATCTCCATTTAAAGCATATTGTGAACATACCTAGCTTTAAAATTCTACTTAAAGAACTCTCTCTCCCAAACCTGAATATGTCCCTACCATGTCCCTGACTAGCACCAACATTTTTCCTCAAAACCTCTCTCCTCCTGTTTCAGTCTTTTCTCATTTATTTTCTTTTTAACCCAAACAATGAATTTAATATTTCTTCTATTCTAATCAAAATTCACACTCTTTTAAATTAATGCACACTGTCCAGTTGCTCTTTTCCCTGTATTCTAATATGTGATTTGATGTTTTTATGAATTATTTGCTTCAGTTCCCATATTGCTGAAATTACTTTTAGTCTTATGAACTTTCATGATAAGTTTTACACATTTTGTTCTACTGTATAGTTATAATCGCTGTAAGTCGTAATCTAATGTAATTGTGGAGCATTTCTCCTCAGGCCTCCATTGAAAAGGGGTTTGCTCATGACTCCAGTTGGACTATTATAGTAAGCAAATGTTAAACAAATAAATAAATTAAAATAAAAATAAAATAAATCTGTTCCCAACTGAAGTAAATATAATGCAACATTTAAGAATAAATCCCTGTAGTGGGACTCAAATATAAACACACTGGATAATAAAAGAAAATAACTCACTGCATGCAAAAATACACAACTCTCAAGATGCTGAAAATGCTCTTACTAAACTTAACAGTGAACTCCAGACCCTGGTCAAATCAACCAAGGACACAAGGTAAAACAGCCACCTAGGTGAATGATAACCTCAAAGCCTTATTTAACTAAGTTAGAGACCTCAGAAGCAATGTCCAGCACTGCACAGAACTGACCATAAATAATGTCATATACTTGGATCCAGAGGACATAGCCAATCTACTAATGGACACATTTAGCTCTAACTTCACCACCTTCCTCCACTCTTTTATTTCCAGATCACATTCTTGCATCTACAACCCCTCACATTTCCCTAGAACAAGTCCTTAAGGCAATAGCCAAGACCAAGAACACTATTTCCACGGGGCTATATAACCTACTGTGTTGTTTGTCTAGTGGTCAGCCTGAAACAGGACTTTTTAAACCCCCTACAGAGGCTATTTAATATAAACCTCCAAAAAAGCTTTGTGCTCATTGACTGGAGGACAGCAACAGTCATCCCATAGAACAAAGGTGGAATGTCAACGGATCTAGGTAATTATAAATCCATAAGCCTGACTAGCCTTATCTGTAAGGTTATGGAAGGGATCATTATGGGACTAATAAAATAATGATATAGGCAACCTGTTAATCCAAGCCAGTTTAGTTTTATAAAGTGTAGATCCTGCCTTCTTAATCTGGTTGATTTCTTCAAGAAGGTTACAGAGGCAATAGATGATGGCAAACCAGTGCACACCACATATCAAGACCTTGCCAGGGTTTTCAACACAATCTCACACTTGGGTATCGTGGATAAACTCTCCCAGCAAAATGTTAAGTCCTTATGTAAGTCATTGAATAGAAAAATGTCTCAGAAACAGAACACAGGAAATTTGGGTAGGTGGTACTACCTCCTCCAAAAGACTTGTCACTACCAGTTTACCCAAGGGTTCAGTCCTTGGGCCACTCCTCTTTAGCATTTACTTCTCAGAGGTCAAAGCAATTGTTGAGTTTATGGCCGAGCAATTTTTTTACGTGGCTGTTAACTTGGTGCCATTATAAATTCCCTAGAGGACACAGAGATACTCAAAAGGGATGTTTCCCAAACAAATGGCTTGTGCAAAGGCTATGTGCTGAAATTAAATGCCAAGAAATGTATAATAATATCCTTCAGCAAGCATGACTTCCATGTAACTGTCACATTGGCAACAGTCTCTGAAAATTGATCATGTAGTCAGAGATCAGGGAACCCTGTATGTCAAAAATGAACTCTCCTTTGCTTTAAATTTCATGATAAAATTTTGTTATCCAACTATTGGGAAGAGAAAATTTTAGTGACAGACAAAAGTAATATGTTAAAAGCAATTGACCTGACTATCAAATCTACTTCTCTTCAAATATTGATGTATACCCAGTTGATGATATGGAATAATGCATATTATACACGCCTTACCCTGCATAAATTTAATTCTAAAAACTCTCCAACTTGTCCATACTGTAAAAATCAACCGGCTGATCTTCTTCATATGTTCTGGAGCTGTAAATGCATATATAAGCTTTGGAATTCCCTGAAGATTCAACGTCAGAAGATGGGTTACCAAAGTACAACGTTGTCATGGAAATTTACGATTTTACATATTCCTCCGAAAGAACTCCCTAGATCACAAAGTACTATATATATTAATATTTTTCTGTTAATGAAGCTTTATATAGCCACTAATTGGTTAGACCCATCTAAAACATCTTGGGAAAGCTTTAGAGGTTTGGCAACAAGGCATATATTAGCTCATAAACTACTCTTAAGTCCGAATAATAAAAACATTAATAACCCAAAAATTTGGGAACAGATATTTAATATTATATTAGCATAACACGTTTAACATGAAGGCATTCACATTTATATACTTGCTTGGAGATAATTTTGTATTTAAACTGTATATTACTGGAAATGTTATTAACTACTTTTTGTTTTTTCTC